>NW_012121709.1:5289290-5335188 GCF_000951035.1 Colobus angolensis palliatus
GGAGAACTGCCTGAGCTCAGGAATTCGAGGCTACCGTGAGCTGTGATGTTGCCTCTGCACTCCAGCCTGGATGACAGAGCAAGACCCTGTCCCCTCATCCCCGCAAAAAAACCAGAAACTTGAGTTCGTTAATTTAGAAATATCAACATGATCACTAGGATAGAAAGTATGCTCAGAACTTGGTGTGTTTGTGTGTGTGTTAATGAGGAGCCTTCTGACTGTGTCCTCAGCACCTACAACAGTGACTGACACATAGCAAGCACTTAATGTTCTTTGAATTAAGTTGAATTGAATTAATACTTTTAAAGCAAAAAACATAAATTTCCCCCCGCTAGAGAGAAGACACGAGGTGTTCTAATGTAACAATGCATTGTCTGGAAATCAGGGGTACCTTCTTATTACTTTCATACCCTATGAAACAGAGCATCCTAAAACCAGCAAGCAGAGAGTGAAGAGAGAAGTGTTTGGAAGTGAGTTTGTGTTTTGGTTTGTAGTTCAGTCCGAAGGAAGCATCCAGTGGCTAACTATACAAGCTTCATCTTCCTGGTCCTTGTACTATTCCTTCTGTTCCCGCCTGTGTTGTAAATTCAGATGAGAACTCATGCTGGCTCATCTGCAAGCTTCCTGATGCCTTGCAAGCTTTCCCATTCATTCCAAATCAGAAGCAGTCAGTGGCCCCACAGTTTCCAGACAGCTTTCTCTTTGTTAAGAAATTAGAATACCTGATTTCCCCGTGTTTTCTTTGTGGCCTGAGTGTGCACCTTGGCCTGAGGAATTCGCGGGATTTCCTTCTCTCTTCCTTTGCATTTCTTTTTGGCACTCTAATAGCCATGTCCTAGACTATCAGTAACCTGAAAAAGATCAGGAAATTAAGTGGCAGAACATCTTCACGGGAGCTGGGTGGTAAGGATCATGCCTTCCACGATAGTGAAATGAAAGTGTTTGATGTTGGCCTGGTGTATGGAATTGTGGGCCCACACATTTCTCTTCCTCTCTCAGATCCTGGTATATAGCCTGGAAGCAGGACGCCGCCTCTTGAAGCTGGGTAACGTTCTCCGTGACTTCACATGTGTCAACCTCAGCGACAGCCCTCCCAACCTCATGGTCAGTGGCAACATGGACGGGAGGTACGTGAGTTGGAAGGGCATTGCCTTGCAGCCCCACGACTTCGGCCAAGGCCTGGCCACCCAGCCCCCACTGCGCTGCTCACACTGCCCGGTTCTCATTCAACAGCTCTGCCCACCTGAGTTCAGCCCTGATTCCATAAACACTCGAGACTCGGAGAACAAAGTCCTGTATTAGGTAATAGTTGGATGTCGCTATGTCTCTGCTTCATTTCTGAAGCACCACGGGAAGGTTTTCTTTTAAGCCATTTGGTGGACGCAGTTGGTAGAAGGTCCAGGGAGACCACTTGGAATATCTTTTGTCCCCCTGCTGCAAAATTTGTTTGGCACTTAAAAGCTCACTTTCTAATATTAAAAACAATAACCTAAGGGATGAATCATGTTCCACAAAATAGGGTTTGCTGCCAAATGATGTCAAGAGTGTATTTCAGAACCCGGTGGTGTCCCTCTGGTGATGGAGGGAAAGAGAGACTTCTTGTGAACAGATTCCAGTTTCTATTTAGCTGATTAGCAGCCTTCTCTTTAACGCACTGGCTTAGGGAGTCGGGTTTTCCCAGTACAGGGGCCTGTGCCAGCCCCGGGCACCCCAGGAACCATCAGCACGAAAGGATTAAAGTGTTTGAAAAGACCCTCTGAGTCCAAATTTTAGGTTTCTCCCCCCTTCCTCTCTCCTTGTTTTTTTCTTTTCCTTTTCTTTCCTTTTTTTTTTTTGGCCGGTCATCTGCTGTGTCTGATCCAGTGCCCCGAAGAGAGGTAGCATGGCTGAGGGCCAGGGGCGGCTGGTGCCCCCTCCCCTGGGCCCGGCCCCGGGCTGCAGGTGGCGGGCTGCTCGGAGGCGGGTGTCAGATCGTGAGGCGGGTACTCCTCTGTGCCAGATCCCAGGCCTCTGTCCCGCCAGTGCAGCAGCTTGCAAAAATAGTTACTCTGTCAAACAATATTTTCAACTCCCGACCTTCACGCCTAGATACCCGCCCCCAGCTTAGAGCAAGGAGATGATGTGAGTATGCTTTATTGGGGGAGAAAAATAATCATTTTTCTTCAAGGCCTCCTAAAATGCCTGATGTTCTAGTGCTTGAGAACTGAACTCCTCAGTGTGTCTGGGCACGCACTGGGCTAGTTCTCTTTAGAAACTAGGCTTGATAAGTGGCCCTACATGTGGCATGACAAAAGAATCAAGTCAGTTTGTAGTTAATCCCGCATTTTAGTTTTCAGGTTGAGCTATGCAGAGGCTCCAAGCTCCTCTCCCAGGATCTCCACACAGGGGCCTGGCAGCTGCTTGTTTTTGAGGAGAGGCGGTGTGGAGGGCTCTTTGGGATGGTGGATGATGCTCAGAGTGTGCTTGCAGTGTGACCATTTATATCTTCAGCCACAGCTTAGGCTCACTGGAAACCAGAAGGGTGTTGCAGAGAAGAAACCTCTGCTTTCTGCATAATTTCAAAAATATTAAGAAAAAAATTCTACGAAGTTCCAAAAAGCAAAACTTGAATTTGCAGCAAGCCAGGTACTATGTTGAATCATAATGAAGCTATGTGTAGGCATTGTATTAGGTATTATTAGTAATCTAGAGATGGTTTTTATGGGAGGATGTGTGTAGGTTATATGCAAATACCACACCACTTTATATGTATAGGGGGACTTGAGCATCTGTGGATTTTGGAATTGCAGGGGGTCTTGGAACCAGTCCCCTGTGGATACTGAGGGATGACTGTACACACTCAGTAAAGCTGACTTTTCCTCTGGAGTAGGCTGCCTTGTTATGTACGCACTGCCAGAGAGGTGTTCCATGCATAGTGTCAGAGGGCTCTCTGGTCAGTTTGCAGTCCAAATTTGACTATGTTAAGTCCATTTTATTAGTAAGCCAATGTTACATTTTTTAAAAAACGCTCTGTCTCTGTGGATGAAAAGAACAGACTAGTGACTTAGAGTTGGAGGTGGGGCATCCAAATTGGCATTTATCCAGTGTGAGTCCTAGAGCAGTGCCAGCTGTGTGCCCACTGCTGGTACATTAGGGGCCAGCCATCATATGTAAGAATACTCCCTGAGTCAGGATTGCTGGGTCAGCAGCTTAGAATTTAGGGGTTTAAAATCTGTTGTTTTAATAAAAATTGCACATCTGGGAAAAAGGAATGAGGAAGCTAGACTAAGTGTGGTAGAGGGAAATCTTGCTTTTTTTCCCTCAGAGGCTTAATAGCTATGAATAAGATCTTATTAGAGATGCCGGCCCAGGCTTGTATAACTTATGTTTTATGTCAAAAGTGGGAGTAAGGGGTCAAATATTATGAAGAGAACTATGTCCTTGGCTGTCACTTACTGACTGATGCAATTTTTTACAAACCCTAGAACCTTCCTATTTTATTTTAAAAACTTAATTCCCAGGCCGGGCGCGGTGGCTCAAGCCTGTAATCCCAGCACTTTGGGAGGCCGAGACGGGCGGATCACGAGGTCAGGAGATCGAGACCATCCTGGCTAACACGGTGAAACCTCGTCTCTACTAAAAATACAAAAAAACTAGTCGGGCGAGGTGGCGGGCGCCTGTAGTCCCAGCTACTCGGGAGGCTGAGGCAGGAGAATGGCGTAAATCCGGGAGGCGGTAGCTTGCAGTGAGCTGAGATCTGGCCACTGCACTCCAGCCTGGGTGACAGAGCGAGACTCTGCCTCAAAAAAAAAATAAATAAATAAATAAAAATAAAAATAAAAACTTAATTCCCACTGCATTCTCTTAGTGCTTTATAAATAACTTAGGAATGAGATGGACTCTAAAGGTACATAAAACTGCCCCAGATTAAGACAAAAATATGTTTTCATTAAAGTAAGGAATCAGTTTTAAGTAGTTTGCAAACATGGGTGGGATTTTGCAAGGAGTTTTATTTTGGGGGTGTGGGGGGACAGTGGGCTTAAATTAAAAATGAAAAAGTGTCTGTCCTATCACTCAAGAAAACCCAGACACTGGAGGTCAGGAGTTCAAGGCCAGCCTGGCCAGATGGTGAAACTCCATCTCTACTAAAATACAAAAATTAGCCACACATGGTGCCTCATGCCTGTAGTCCCAGCTACTCGGGAGGCTGAGGCAGGAGAATCGCTTGAACCCAGGAGGCAGAGGTTGTAGTGAGCCAAGATCACACCACTGCACTCCAGCCTGGGTGATAGAGCGAGACTCCATCTCAAAAAATAAAGAAAAACTAAAAAATAAACAGAGTCTGATGAAGAGCAAGAGAAAGATTGGGGTGGAAACTGAGTTAATGTTAGAGTATGCTTTTCCCTTGCTGGGAGGGAAGGCTTGTAAAGATGGGAGCGGAGAGAAAAGTGAGATTGTGCATAAGAGTTTTATCAGTGTAGATCAGTGAGTTTTTCTGAATGCATATTTTGTCTCTTCTTGCTAAGACTAAAAAGAAAGAGCAATGAGTAATGGTACGGGGCAGGGAGTGATGCACATTGGTGTTAGGACTGGCTGCTCGTGTCCATTCCACTTACCACACACTGTCTGGTGTTTGGCGGGTGCTAGCACAGTATATTTTCTATTTATTCTAAGATGTATGTTTAAAAAAAACCATTTTCACATCTATGAAATCAGAATGGACTTTTACAATAGCATCATAAAATGGCAGCATTTTA
This sequence comes from Colobus angolensis palliatus, assembly GCF_000951035.1. Taxonomy (NCBI): domain Eukaryota; kingdom Metazoa; phylum Chordata; class Mammalia; order Primates; family Cercopithecidae; genus Colobus; species Colobus angolensis. The sequence continues at coordinate 5,294,027 of NW_012121709.1, forward strand.
AAAAGTTACACAAAGTAATGATGCTTCTTGGAATCAGTGGTGTTTTCAATGAAATGAAAGTATATATTCACTGAAGGCAACAATGAATTAATAGCTTAGGAATCCACATTTATGAGAAGCTTGAATGAGTCACTAAGGAAGAGTCTGCAGGAAGTAATCACTTTTTTTTTTTTTTTAGTTTAAACCCTGTCTGGGGTTTATTAAACATTTAGAATCTGAATATTTATGTCTTTCACTAAATTTGGAGTTTCCTGCCATTACTTCCTCAAATAGTTTTTCTGAATAATTCCTTTCTCCTCTCCTTCTGATAACCTCAATAATGTAAATATTAAACCTTGCGAAATTTTCCAACAGGACACCAAAGCTGTGTTCATGTTCTTTCCCAGATCTTTCTTTCTGTTCTTCAGATTGCACCATCTCTGTTGCTCTAACTTCAGGTTTATGGACTCTTTCCTGTGCCATCTCCATTCTGCTGTTGAGCCTATCCAGTGAATTTTTTATTTCAGATTTCATATTTTCCTGGTTAAAAATTTCCATTCATTTCTTTTTATATACATAGTTTTTGTGTCTCTGCTGAGGTTGTCACTGTCAGTATTCCCATGCATTTTACCTTTACTTTGTGGAATATAGCTACAAGTTCTTTAAAGTCGTTGAGGGTTCCCAGACTGGCTTATCTTAGGGTTTACATCTGTTAATTGTCTTTTCCCTTAAGAAAGGGTCACATTTTCCTGTTTGGCTTTTGGTTTGGGGTATGTCAAGTAATTTTGAATTGTATTCTGGACATTGTGGATGTCGTGTTGCATACACTCTGGATCTTGTTATGTAATCCTCCAACGAATGATTTTTTTGTTTTGCTTTTAAACAGGCAGTCACCCTGCTTAGGTTCAGACGGCAAGTTCTGTTTTACCCTCTGTGGGTGGTGACTCCAGTGTCAGTTCGCTTTCCAAAGCTGTTCAGTTTCTATGCTGTTTTTGGTCTGCGCATGTGCCACTTGGGTTAGTCTGAGGCTTGGCAGTGGTTCAGTCTTAGTTGAGCTCTTAAAGCCATTGCTGCCTGCTTTGAATCTGTCCCACATAGCCCAGGGATGAGCCTGGGACTTCTGTGGGTTTAAACACAGTATTATGTGATCCCTTTCTTGAGGTTTCTCCTCTCTTAATCCTTACACTTTCCAGCCTTCAGGGATTCCGCTCCCTTATAGTTCTCTGGTCAGAAAGATAGGGTTTCTGTCAGAGTTCTACCTGCCTGAATCGCCGCCACCATGCAGCATGTGACTGGGGACTGTCCTTGTGGCACAGCCACAAGAAAGAGGAAAGAACCCCACAATAACCCTCACCCCTATTCTTTGGGGACTGCAGGGGCCCCTTTTGTCCCTCTGGTCAGAAAGATGGAGTTTCTATTGGAGTTTTAGCTTCCTGCACCACTACACAGTTCTGCATGTTGGAGTCCATACTCAGGGCAAGGCTGCAGGAGGAAAAAGGGAAAAAAATGGGGAACTCCTCCCCTATACAGCCATGGGTTTGAGTCTCCTCTGCAATCCATCGGCTTGCGTTGACTCCCCAGAGTCCTCAGGTGTTTGTTTTTGTGTTTTGTCCCTAGGTTTTGCTGGCAGTCGACAGGAGAGAGGCAGCAGTGGGCTTACTCCGTCCTGGCGAGAATCAGAACGTCCTGCTTTCTTTTCAGTGACTTAAGTCAGCACTGTAGTTGGCAGTCAAGGGCTGTATTAAATGAGGACCCTTCCTATTCTGTAGCTGTCAGTCTTCTTATCTGTGATCTGCTCATTTTCACCAATGCAACTGGGGATCTAGCAGGGAGAAGCTTATCCATGCTGTGCTATGGAGAACCAAAAGTTGGTGCTAAGGGCAAATGTCAGGCTGTAATTGGGTTACTAAGTCACTGAGCCAGCAAATTCCAGTGTTTTCCCCCATGGTCTCAAGTTTATTTTTTAGCAGCTGTATTGAGATTTAATTTACATGCCACATAATTCACCAATTTAAATTGTACAATTTAGTGTTTTGAGTAGGTCCACAAGGTTGTGCAGGTATCACTACAGTCCGTTTTAGAACACTTTCACCCCAAAGAGAAACCCCACATCCATTAGCAGTCACTCACCCTTTCCCTTATCCCCTCCAGCTTTAAGCAACCACTCATCTACTTACTTTCTCTATGAATTTGCCTGAACATCTCCTATAAATGAAATGATGTAATCTATGACCTTTTATGACTGGCTTATTCCACTTAGTAATGTGTTTAAGATAAACCCAAGTTGTGGCATGTATTGGTATGTCATTCCTTTTTCTGGCCAAGTAATACTCCCTTGTACAGATGTACTACATTTTCTTTATATCAGTTAGTGGACATTTGGGTTGCTTCCACCTTTCGACTATTATAATGCTACTGTTATCATTTATGTGTAAGTTTGTTTGTGGATGCGTATTTTCAGTTCGGTTGGGGAAATACACTGGGAGTGGAATTGCTGGCCTGTGTGGTACTTCTATGTTAAACCATTTGAGGAATTGCCAGAGTCTTCTATAGTGGCTGTACCATTTTACATTCCCACCAGCACTGGATGAGGGTTCCAGTTTCTCAGCCCCCTCACCAACACTTGCTACTGTCTCAAATTCTAGATTTGCATTTCTCTGACAGCCCGTGGTGATGAATATCCTTTCACGTGCTTATTGCCTGTTTGTATATCTTCTCTGGAGAGATGTCTATCCACATCCTCAGCCCATTTTTTAACTGGGCTGTCTTTTTATTATTGAGTTATTAGAGTTTTTTTTTATATAGCCCAGGTACAAATCTCTCATCAGATACGTGATTTGCAAAATATTTTCTCCCATTCTGTGGGTTGTCTTTTCACTTTCTAGATTGTATTCTTTGAAGCACAGAAGTTTTCAATTTTGATGAAGCTCCATTTGTCTGTTTTTTTTTCCTTTTGCCATTTGTGCTATCGATGTCATAGCTAAGAAACCATTTCCTAACCCATGCTCACAAAGATTAACTCCTAAGTTTTCTTCAAAGGGTTTTATAGTTTTGGCTCTTACACTGAGGTCTGTGATCCATTTGGTGTTAATTTTTGTATATGGTGTGAGGTAGAGACCTAAACTTCATTCTTTTGCATGTGGATATCCAGCTATCCTGGCACCATCTATTGAAACGACAGTTATCTCCCCCATTCAGTTGTCTTGGCACCACTGTTGAAAATCAATGGACTGTAACTTTGAGGGTTTATTCCGGACTCTCAGTTCTATTCCACTGATCTGTATGTCTTGTATTCTGGCACTACCACACTATGCAGCTTTTTGATTACAATGCCTCACCCTTTTTAAAATAAGTAATATAACAGTAAACTTCCAAATGTCAGGCATGTTGAACAGTGTCACTGTATATGAAAGTAACAATATGTATATAGGAAACACTCATGACTTAGTTAATAACTAAACGTTTTAGTATTTCCAACTTGGGACCATGTGCTTTTCTTGGCATTATATACATTATCATCTTTGTCCACTGGGTGGACTTGTTATGGATCTCAGAATTTTGGTTCAAGACCATCAATGCTGGTCCAGAAAGGTTCAGTGACCAGTCTGAAAGACTTGTTAATCTTGGCCACATAGAATTGTATGTTCTCTATTCAGAGAACTCTAAACTTCAGAGATACAGCCTTAAAATACAGACAGCGCTAAGCTTAGCCTAGCTGGATTAAACTGGCAGTTCTACCTGAAAATACATGTTTTTCTCGTTGCTATTTAAAATGAATCTTTCACCAAAGGCCATTGTCAGTACTTTGTAGATAAACCTATTGATTTTGGCATATAAGGTTATATTTAAAATCCTCTTTAATATTTAATAGCCCAGGTTCAGTGAAACCAAACAGAATCATGTATTGATTTCTTTAAAACAATACTATTTTTAAAATTAATTTGGTCATTAAAAAAAGCCTACATTGTAATACCTTATTGCTTGTTCCCTTTGTTTTCTGGGTAGAAACATAGCTGAAGGTCAGGTCCTCCTTAATGAAACTGCCGAGCCAGACACTGAATAGGCTTCAGCTTGCCATCAGCTACCGTGTGCCTCATTATCATACGGGAGTATTTAAGCCAAGCCAATAGGAAGCACGCCTTGAGTTGTGACCCCCAATTACAGAGTCTCGGCGCTTGCTTCTTGCCCTGACAAATATAAAGTTGTGTGCTGTGCTCGTGCTACTGCTGCCTGCTGTTAGAGAGAGTGATTGGGGCGTAAATGTTGCATTTGCTCCATCTGCAAGTGTTATAATAAGTTATTCAAAGCTCTTAACACAGGACCAACCAGAGCGTGCCTCCCTCTCGGTTCCAGCGCGTTTTCCTGCCCATCAGATGGATGCTCCTCTGTTGGAGTCTTTGGAAGGTTCTGGTGTCTTTTGTTTTAATTGGTGAGCTACTGCCGACTCCTATGGCGTGATTTTCATTAGAGAGGGGCTGGAGAGAGGGAGTGTTGGAACTGTCCTCCAAGCCCAACCATGAATATTAAACATAATACAATTACAGCTTTCAGACCAATTATTTTTCCTTTCAACGGGCAAAGTTGATGAAATACTCGCTAGATGGGGATTCACAGTATCTACCATTGGCTCCTCTTTGTCCCTGGAATCGGTTGTCTTGGCATATTCTGGTGCCCATTTGCTGTGCTACCTGTTTCCCAGCGTCGAGTATTTGGTTTGAGCGCTGAGCTGACGATGGGCTTTGCCAAGGCGCACGGCATTCGGGCCGGTGCTGTGCGCTGTCAGATGTCCGAGGCAGATACCTGTTTCTTCATGTGAATCTGAATGGCTTGGGTGGACTTAGCACACTGTGCTGTCTCCTGCTTCTGTCGACGAGAAGCCAGAGTGGTGCTTCTTTAAGGAGATGTCAGAAAAATGTTTTTCCTTTTTCCCAAGGGGGAGAAATTCAAGGCTGGTTTGGCCTATTTTTTTTTTTTTTCTTAGTGATATAAAATACACTGAGGCCGTATCTTTTGGTTTATTTGTTTATTTTGCTTGGAGCCATCCATGCTGGTATCTAAATACAATAGGAAAACAGATGGCAAACTTTGAACTTCTGGACCAAATTTGTGTTTGCCTTTGTCTCCTTAACAGCCAAACTGTAAATTATGGAGTATAAATATTCAGCAGAGGAGCTCTTTATGGAAATCACCATAGCAGAATAGACTCTGATTAACCAAATATGCACTGAAAAGTACTTGGTAAACACTTCCGCTCCCCCTTTCCCCAACCCTTTTCAAGTTCCCATTATGGCCTAAAGTCAGAGTTCTCTTTACAGCATTTATACTTTTTCTCTTCCCTGCGCACACAGCCCGAGTTCTCTTACCTACGCGTGCCTAAGGATAGGTGTCTGTAAATGCAACAGAGGGAGACCTTTGTTTTCAAAGTCGTCTTCAGGCTCTCTGCATCTTTCTGCTCCCAGATCCCTGACTGGCAAGTCAGGGACTGAACAGCATCTGTAGCAACGGACCTCTCTATTCACTTGCGTTGCCTTGTCAGTTACACGGCCTAGCGGGAAGAAGAAAGAGTGTCTCCTCTGTGTTCTAAAACGACGTACTGTTCCACCCTGTTTTATTTCACCTTATCTAAGAAATAGATGAAAGTATTATTTTGTAAATTATGAAACAGAACATGTGTATGGGAGCGTATATAAGGTGTGCATAGTTTCAAGAATAACCGAGAATGCCCGCGCATCCACCTCTCAGCTCAAGAAAGAGTGTGACCGTTGAAGGCCTCCGGGTCATGAATGAATTCTTGTTTTTTAAACATGGCAGCATCCAGAATAAAACACAAAAGCCTCCTTTATTGCCCTCTTTCTTCTCCAAGGTAATTGTTGTTAATGTTTCAAATATGTGGTTTCAGAATTTGATCTTCAAAATTGTTTGGTTTTATTCAAACAGGAAGTAGGCACATTCAAAATGGGCTCAAAAGCAGAGTAGCCTAGAGGGCGAAGCGCACCCTCTTCCCAGCAGCCTTGTCAGCCTCCCTCATTGTGGCCGCTTGAATGCTGAGCGTTCTCCGGGGGCTGTCCGCACCCACGCGGCCTAAACACGTGCCCCCCAGCACACACCTGTGCGCACGGCTGCCAGTCGGCCTGTGTAGTTCTGTCCCGGGTCCCACTGTATGGATGTACCATAGTTGCTTTAACTAGCACTCAGTTGATGAGCTAGTTTATCGCGTCACCTACATCCAGTCATTCCAGTTCATCACAGCGAAAATGTGTCTAATTTTTCCTGTCAGTCTAATTATCTTTCCTTAATAGTAATGTCTTTTTCTCTCAGGCTGCTTGTAGGACCTCTTTGTCTTTGTGTTTTCCCATTTTTCTAATTATACTCTTAGGTATGTCTTTTGTATTTGGTCATGTGCATGAGTCGGCATGCATGTCTTTCATCAGTTCCGGGAAACACCAGCTGGTAACTGTCCTTCCGGAACTTGGGGCGTATGCGGCACCACCCCTTCTGTCCCTCATGTCTCTTATCACAGTTTTCATATTTATCTCTTTGTGCTCCATTCTTGGTAATTTCTTCAGATTTTTCTTCTAATTCACCCATTCTCTGATCTGCTTCCAGCCTATCTCCCGAATTTAATTTCAGAGACTGTACTTTCATGCTTTTGTATTGAAAGCAGGAGTCTCCATACTCTGTGCTCCCTGCCTTGGGTGGCCCTTCAGTGTGTTTGACGAAACCACGGAGCCGAGCCTGGCGCTTGCCAGCAGGCTCCCCCACCACGCGGGCAACTGAAGTTGCAGCTCACCCTCTCCTATCTAGTTTTCAGCTCAGGTCCTGGGGAAGTCACTATGTGAGCTCAGCAGTGCCCTTAAAAGGATTTTATCCAGCATTTTTAAGCGTTTTGCAGTGGAACCGTCAACATGTTGTCTGAAACAGAAGCCTCTTTTGCAACAAGGTCAGTGCTTTGGTGACTGGCCTTGCGCGTATGTGGACACTCGTGTAGCTACCTCCTTGAAGTGGAATTGCCGGCTCAGAAGTGAGGTGCACGTGGTGTTTGGTTGGATATTGCCAAGTCACTCCCCAAAGAAGGATTTGTGCTCGCCTCAGCTGTCTAGGAGTACCTACCTGTCCACGTGTCCCAGCCACACAGTGCCTCGTAGGGCATTACCATACTTCACCTTTGCTGGCAAGATCGGTGACAAGTGGCATTGCATTGTAGTTTTACTGTGTAATTTATCTTATTACCAGTAAACTTAAACATCTTACACATGTTGAAAAGCCATTAGTATTTTTCTGTGAATTGCTTTTTCTTATCTTTTCTCTCGATTTAATAATGGGTTATCACTCTTTACTGATTTGAAGGCATTTATTATAAGACATTAGCCCTTTTTGTTGCAAACATTTTCCTCTGTTTATCATTGGACTGACTTTCTGATTTTTCCCTGCCCCCACAGGAAAAAGTTAAACCCTTTTTTCACCTTCTGTACTTTGTTTAGAAAGGCCGTCCTCCTTTGAATCTTTTTATAGTTTAATTATGTTTAACTCTTTGCGCCCTCTATAATTTGTGTAATATATGTGGTAGAGCTCCAAGCTGAGAAAACTACTATAGAGTATTTTGCCTCTAACTGCTGTTACAAATGGGACATTTTCTTTGATTCTATTTTTTAAACTAGATTTTAGCATATAAATTTATCTTTGACTCTGTGTTACTGAATTCTCTGGGACTGTCCCTTCTCACTAATGAGAAGTCTACCCACTTTCCAATTTTTTACTTTTCATTTTTTCCTTTTGTCTAATTGTGTCTAGTTTTTAAAAAGCGATGTGAAATAATGGTGGTGGCAGTGCCTCACTGCCGCATCTGGGATGGGTGTGACGTTTCATCCCATTTCTTTCGGGCTCCGTGGACATGACCAGGTGGTTTTTTGTTGATTCCCTTGTCTGTGGCATCTTGCTGTGGAGTCTGTTCTTGATATTTCACTGGGATATGTAGTTTTCTTTGATCGTGCTCTCAGCTTTAGGCTTTGGTAATAGAATGCTGGCTTCATGGACAATTTGGAAGCTTTCCTCCTTTTCCTAGGCTGTGAAACAGTTAACTTAGCCCTGGAGGCAGCTCGTCCTTACAGGTCTGGCCAAAGTGACTTGTTCTTTTTTTGTAGGGACTGTTGCCCCTTGCTGGCTTCCTCAGGCTGCTATTTGTTATTTTATCTACTTGGATTTTCTGTCTCCTGGGGATTCGTTTTGATAATTCTTACTTTCCTAGAAAGCCAATTACTCATCTAAGTTTTCACATTTGGAGATTTTAAAAATTCAAGAAATAGAAATAGATTATTTCTGAATAGATTATAGTGACTAAAGAAACAATTAAAAACCAAAAAAACAAAAACAGGCTGGGTGCAGTGGCACATGCCTGTAATCCCGGCACTTTAGGAGGCTGAGTAGGTGGATCCCTTGAGCCAAGGAGTTCGAGACCAGCCTGAGCAACATGGCAAAACCACCTCTACTGAAAATAAAAAAAATTAGCCTGGTGTGGTGGCACGTGCTTGTAGTCCCAGCTACTCGGGAGGCTGAGGTGGGAGGATCACCTGAGCCCAGGAAGTTGAGGCTGCAGTGAGCCACGATGGTGCCACTACACTCCAGCCTGGGTGATGGGAGTGAGACCGTGTCTTTAAAAAAATAATAAAAAACAAAACCTAGAAAAAGAAATGTGATCCATGGAGTTTTATTTTTCCAGGTCTGACCAAACATTGAGTAAACCGCCCCTTCATTGTTATAAGTGTTCTCAGCAAATGCTTTTGCCTTAAAATCTGCCTTTTCTAGTATTAAAATTGTAACATTTTTTTCTTCCTCATTTGCAGCTGTGTTTTTCATGCATAGCATATATTTTTACTTTGTGATCCATTGGCGGCTCTTCTTGTTAATAGGAGGTTTGTCCTATGTGCCTCCATGGATCCGGCCGACACATCAGGTCCCACTTACGCCATCTGTCTTCCTGTTCTGGTATTGTGCTATGCCACTTTCTTTCAGAGTATCCACAGGTAGTTCACTCTGAGTCCTTTTCTGTTAAAGAAAAAAAAGTCTATTATGCCTTCAAACTTGGGAGCTAAGCTAGGTAGAGAATTGTTGGTTCAAAATAATTTTCCCTCAGAACTTGGAAAATCGACGTTGTGTGTGTGCATGCTCGCATAACTAGAGTCAGGGCACGGGACGTGTTTCAGAGAATCCTGTCTCTCCCAGCTTTTGGGCCAGACATGCGTTTTTAATCATATATCCTTGTCTTTGTCCTGTTCCTTGCTAGATGCTGGGGTCTTTTCAGGGCAGGGACTGTCTTTTCCTTTTCAACTTGCATCATAGGGTCTCTGAAGCTCATCTTTACATTTATTAAATGTAATCAATTTGATTTACTTTTAGCCTTTGTGGCTTATTGTAGAAACTAAGTATGGTGGTGGTTGTAGTGCATACAAGATTTCTGTCCCATTATTTAACTTATCCTCGTGAAAAATTCAACATACATAAAAAGCAGTTTTTAAAGAGGTTCTGAAAGAAATGTGGATTATTATAAGGCAAGTAATTATTTCAATCAGTGACTGCCCAGGGTACACACACCTTTATCCCCGCTCTGCTGTGCGTATCAAGTATAAATGCTTTCCCTCTCTCACTTCCAACAAGACAGCAATGAACTTACAAAGTCAAGTGAAATACCCAAAAAGTGTTCTTTTCCTAACCGGGTGAGGATCTGGGGTGTCTGGCTTTGTAGCTCTTGCTACCTTAACAGGTTATTTTACCAACAGCAAAATTACCGTTCTGGGCAATACACCTACTGCTGGGACAGGCTTCTCAGGCCAACCTGCGCGTGCAGTCACGCAGGTGGCTTTTCCCTGTTAGGCAGGTAAAGTGGTCAGCCACTGTCCTTGGCCTGCGTCTTTCTTGCTCCATGTGCTTTTAAACCATTCAGATGAGATGGTGTGGGTCCTCCCTGACAGTCTCTAATGAGGAGATAAAAGGTTGATGTCCTTATTGTCGATGTTTGCAGCTGAGGAGTTTTTCATAGCAGTGTCGTGCATAGTCCAGCACAGTGAAGGGGGAGTTTGTTCATTTCAATCTTTGACTCTAACCCCATTTCCCTTCTCTGCTCTTCTTGGGCCTGTCCAGGGTGAGGATCCATGACCTCCGCAGCGGTAACATCGCCCTGTCGCTCTCTGCCCACCAGCTTGGGGTCTCTGCCGTGCAGATGGACGACTGGAAGATCGTCAGCGGAGGCGAGGAAGGCCTGGTGTCCGTGTGGGATTACCGGACGAACCAAAAGCTGTGGGAGGTGTATTCTGGGTAAGATGCATTCCAGACACTCTTGGGAGTTTCTAGTAGGAACAGGGAAGGCAGCACTAATCAGCCTGCACCAGGAATGGTGCTAAATGCCCCCTACCCCCCAGCTTCGCCAGGTGAATCCTCACTGTGGCCCTAGGAGCCAGCTGCTATACCAGCACCGCTCTGCAGAGGAGGAAACAGGCTTGGAAATGGTGCTGGTCACTGGGGATGCAGTTCCTGTCTCTGACATCATTCAGATTGCCACAATTCGAACATTAGTCAGGCCCAGCTTTCTCTAAGAATGAAACTACTTTTTTGTAAGTGCTATTCTGATTATTTTAGGATTTCTCCATCTTAATAAACAGAAAAGGGAACTCGAAAACATAGGAAACTCGCTGGGCTAGACCAGGATGTGACACCCCATCTGCCCACAGGTGAAAGGCAGGGCTGGCGTGGCCACTGTCCTCCACTCGAGTCCGTCATGTGTAACCATGGTACTGCCCGTTGCTTAGACTGTCCTCGTGCCGTTTACATAGAAGAGCACTTAGAATGAAGGGGTTCAGGCTCCAGTGAAGGAGGAATTTGTTGTTTCCACCTTTAACACCACTATTGGAGATATATATATACACTACCCTAAGCACAGGCTGTTGGCGTCACAGATGTGGGTAGGTTTATGCCATTGGTGCCTAACTGGTTAAGACATTTCCAGTGAGCCTGCTCCTGACCTTCAAAGCAGCAGCCCAGGCCAGGGCAGGCTCATCAGAGCTGACTTGAGGCCACCCGCCACCACCTGTACCTCGCCCTGCAGGCCTCGAACTGGAGATCCTGTCTTTGAGACAGGTGGGGATAAAGGCAACTGGCCCTCTCCCTCGCTGCCTCTCAACACCGCTGTGAAGAGACATTCGGCCAGGCATGGTGGCTCACCTGTAATCCTAGCTACTCAGGAGACTGAGGAGCTCTGAAGGCCAGGGGTTTGAGACTGGCCTGGGCAACCCAGGGAGACCCTGCCTCTTTCAGAATTCTCCAGGCATGGTGGTGTGCACCTCTAGTCCCAGTGACTCAGGAGGCTGACAGGGGAGGATTGCTCCATGGAGCGCAGGGGTTTGAGGCTGCACGGACTGTGCCACTGTACTCCAGCCTGGGTGACAGAATGAAACCCCATCTCTACAAAAACAAGATGATTCTGGGCCGGTGGCCTATGAGCATGACAACATAGAAGAGCAGAAACAGGGCAAGGCCCTCGCAGTGAACTCAGATTTGTTCCCCACTTACTGCGAATCAAGGTGAACCGACCTCTGAGCAGCCACCTGCTCTTTCTGCAAGGCCGGCAGTTTGCCAGGTGTCTCCAAGAGGCGGCAGGGTTACATGCAGAACGGCTTCTTCCTTGGAGGGCGCTGTTGGCGAACGCTGTGGCTGGCAGATTTTATCAGACAGAGCCCTGGGTACTGCCTAGGCCCGCCCCCTCGCTGTGTCCCTGTCGCCTGGGCCCTTTTTCTGACTTCCATGCTGATGCACTGAATTGCCACCAGGTGGTGCCAAATGGCAACTAAAACTCCTGCACCGAAATTCCCGGAAGCATTTGCCTTTGAGGAAAACTCAGTATGTGTTTTAAAGTTAAAGCATTGCTGGACCAGCCATCCAGGTCCTCAGGGATAGCCGCCGGCCCCCGACTCCAGCAGATCTCATTTTTCTCTCTGCAAAGCTTCACCCCCGGGACAGGCCACTGAGATGAAGCCTAGGTAAGGAAGGCCTTCCCCAGAGGTGTGGCCCTGTCCCAGCACTGCCTCTGTCCCTGTGCGACCCGGGCTTGTCCCCCACGCGGTCACTGTTTTCACCAGCACAAGGCTGACAGACACATGGTCTCCTGCCCAGAACTCACTGACCTACTCAAGGCCTCACCTGCAGTGCCTGCTGCCAGGCCTCAGTCTCTTCAGCCCAGGTCCTCGCCTGCCTGACAGGGGCCATCAGTCTGCCATGCTGCAGGCCTCCACTAAGCCTGCCCTCCCTCTGCGGGTCTTTCTCATCCTCCAGGCCCCATGCCAAATCCACCACCACTTTGCTGCTGGGGGTGTCCCAACCCCGGGGAGGCAGGGCCTGCTCCCTAGCTTCCCTCACTCCCAAGAACCCTCTGCTTTCGTCAAGGAGAGCAGCCCTGGCCCAGCCCACACAGGCCTCGTCCCCTCCTGTGCACCCCTCCCAACAGACCCTTTCAGCCCTCCTCCCCTCCTGCTCCTCCCAGCACTTAATTCTGCGTCATGCAGTCTTTGTAGCTTGTAACTTCACTCGTGCTACAGAAGCGTTAGTCACATTTTCTGGGACTGCATCTTACCTTCTTCACTAGCTAGGGCCTTCCCTGGGTCAGGCATCCACCTGGATGAGGCATCTTTTTAATTCAGTGTCTCCTAGCTCAGTGCCGTGACCACAGCAGGTACTGCACGAAAGTTTCAGAACAAACGCAAACCTCTGTTCAACAGACTTGGAGCCATTTTGTTCCAAGATTTCCCAAACGTGCTTTCACCACCCAGGGGACGTGTGTCATCGCAGCCCTGTGAGCCGGATCGGGGGCGCCTTCATGGATCAACAGTGAACATGCCCCCAGTGCTCTATAGATGATGGAGCGCCTGGCTGGGAGAGCTCAAGGGACTTGCCCAGGGAGGCAGCGATGGACCAGTCTCTGTTGCACGTGGTTGATTCATCTCCAGTAGGGCGTGTCCTTTATGTCTGGAATGTACCAGGTTGTTGGGGCAGATGTCAGCATGCGTACGGGGCATGCAGACCTGTTTACAAAGTCATGCCCGAAGCATGGTCTGCTCACCTGAGCTTTGGGAGCTGAGGTGAGACACTGCTTCCATGGGGGCCTGTGTTCCCTCTGAAAGAGAAGCTTAGCTTTATGGATTCTAGAATCCCCTGCAGCTCTGAACTCCCAGGTCTGTGGCAGCAAGTGCAGGCTGTGCGCAGGCCCAGTGGATGCCCCCTTACGAGCTCTCTCCCGCTGCCTTCCAGACACCCCGTGCAGCACATCTCATTCAGCAGCCACAGCCTCATCACGGCCAACGTGCCCTACCAGACGGTGATGCGAAAAGCCGACCTGGACAGCTTCACTACTCACAGGAGGTTAGTGGTGGGGCTGGGCGAGTCAGAGACCATCTTAGTTTGATTGATGTATAGAACCCCCGCCCCCATTACACATTGCACCCTATGGGCTATACCCTCCGGCAGGGCCCTGCCTTTCTAGGAATTGGGAACATAAACATTAATGCTGACCTGTACTGAGCACCTAGCATCTGATGCACGACAGCCCCGTGGGGCGAGTCCACGCTGTCGGTTGTGCAGAGAGGGTGGGCAAGCCGTATGCTGAGGGGTCTGTTGTGGTTAGAATCCTGTCACAGGGGCAAGGCCCATCCTCTTGAGTCCTTGCCCTGTGACACTCACTGCGCCCATCCGACTTGTGCACCCCCACGTCGACCGCTAAGCCTGGGACTGTGAGTATCTGATGCTGTGTGCCCGGAGGACCTTTGTGAAGATGAACCGCTCTCTGGTCTCAGGAGAATGCCCCCTGCAAAGACAGAAGCAGCCGGGGTGAGGGTCAGCAAGGCAGCCCTGACCTGTCACCATCTTTGTGCTCTTTCTAGACACCGGGGGCTGATCCGTGCCTACGAGTTTGCAGTGGACCAGCTGGCCTTCCAGAGCCCTCTCCCTGTCTGCCATTCATCCTGTGACGCCATGGCCACTCACTACTATGACCTCGCACTGGCCTTTCCCTATAACCACGTTTAGGGACGTGCCTCAGGAGCAAGGAGAAAAATGGGAAGAACCAGTTTTATCCATCTTAAAACTCCAGGCGGCTCTGCACAGGTGGTAAATGTTTAGGGGAAGAAAGCGGCCCAGGGTGCTGCACCTGACGGCATGTGTCTCCCTGACCCCTGCACTTCCCCGGCGCCTGGGGCAACCTGGTGTATGCTGGGGCTCCAGTCCCACATGCTGCCAACACAAACATAGCCGCCTTCCCCACCCAGCCGGCCGCTCTGGCCTCAGCTCCCTCAGGACACCTCAGGGATCTCACTGTGGGGTCCCATATGGTCCCTGCTCAACCAGCTTCTCTGTGTTCGTCTTTCCAGTCTCCAGTCCCTTCGCTCTTTTCCTCCGAGAGCCTTTGGATGTGCTTGTCCCTGGCCTCCAAGGCAATAACCTCCATGTCCTTTTCCCTGTATTTACTTAGGGTGCTCTTCTGTGACACTTGCCACCACCACCTTCTAGTAGCAAGCTGGTAGAGCAGTACTTTTTCTTCACAGCTTTTACCATGGTTTATAATTATATACTCACACAGTTTAGTCATTAATGACTATTTTGCTTACTGTTGTGTCTATGATGTGTGATACAAAGCAAATATTTTCTAAATATTCATTGACAGCCATCAAGATGAACAGGACAGGAGAGAACTGTTCAGTGTGGTACAGAGCTGCCATTTCCAAAGTATTCTGGAAGCAAGCCATTGCCTTACTCTTGATTTTCAACAGTTCTAAACGCAACAGCATCCACCTAATATACCTTCAGAATATCAAAGCAAAAACAGATAGAACTACAAAGAGCAATAAAATCCATTTCTCATTTTCAGTGAGAAAAACGTAAAGATCTGGAAGATTTACTTAATATCGCTAATAAGCTGGATCCAAGAGATGTGTATAGAATTTCAGATACACATAGAACATGACAAAAAACCACCCCATACGAAGGCCACAAAGAACAGCTCAGATGCACAAAGATTCACACCATACAGGCCAAATTACAGAACCCTCCAACCCCGAGACACTGCACCCTACGGGCCAGACCCGCAGACAGGGCCCTGCTTTTCTAGGAATTGACCCCCATGCAGAATAGTGAGAAACCAACAAAAAGCAAAATAAGACAATTCCAGACACTCCCGAATTCACTTGGATTTAAAGAAGTTAATAAAAACAAACTATAAACTCTCTAGACTGAGTTGACAGTAAAAGCATTGAATACAAAACCCAGGAGATGAGGCTGGGAGGGGCTGGCGCCTCAGCTCAGAAAAAGTAGCCACAATCCCGAAGCAAGCAGAAGGCAGGGGTTAAATCAGGACAAATCAGACATTAACGGAATAGAAAACCAATAGTTAATATAAAGCCAAAAGCAGGGGGTTTTTTTGTTTGTTTTTCTTTGAGGTGGAGTCTCGCTCTGTCACCTAGGCTGGAGAGCAATGGCCTGATCTCGGCTCACTGCAACCTCTGCTTCCTGGGTGCAAGTGATTCTCCTGCCATCACACCTGGCTAATTTGTGTATTTCGAGTAGAGACAGGGTTTTGCCATGTTGGCCAGACTGGTCTCAAACTTCTGACCTCAAATAATCCGCCTGCCTCAGCCTCCCCAAGTGCTGGGATTACAGGTGTGAGTCACTGCACCCGGCCCAAAAGCAGTTTTTGACAAAAAAAAAAAAGACAAAATATACAACTCTTGATAAACAAAAAGGTACAAGGAGCCATGAGGAAGAGAAAAGGTACCTGAGGATGCAGAAGTACCTGCCACGTGGGAACCGTCTGTTCACACTCATTGCAGAGAAAACCCGAGTCCTCTCAGCTGCACATGCGTATATATCAGCGGGAAATGCTGGCCATGACTCCAAAGCCTAGAACCTTCACATCATGAAGGTTCTGGAAGGTTTTTCACATTGCTTAAGGTATGCAGCTATTCCACATTCATCTCCAGCTACACGGGAACGGAGCAGATAGAGCTGCGACTGGGAAGCGTGGCCTCCCCGTCCGGAGTGCTTGCTTTCGGACCCCGCCTCCTGCAGGCAGATGGACCGGAGGGTTTCTGCTTCCTTTCAGCCAGATGGCTTCCTAAGTGGAGACGGCCTGTAGGCAGCAAATGCAGGGTTTTGTTTACCTTCGTTGTCATGTGGTGGTCAGACTGCTTGCTGGTGACCTCGCTTTAGAAGGTTCTCATCAAGCCCCGCCCTTTCTGTCTCATAGTCTTAATGCATCTGGACCACGGGGGAAAATACTTGTCTTTTCAAAAAGCAGCCCCTTCTAAGTCTGCATTCCCAGTTCATTTTGCAGGGGCATTCTCCCTTCCTAGTTTGCAGCAATTAAAGATAACTGAGTGTAAAGTCATTAGACCCAGAATTACAGCAGCCAGCAGCTGGTCCAGTATAAAAATCTCACAAGTGTAGACCCTCCCACCGCAAAGCCTGTTTGTAACATACCTGCCACTCATGAAAGTTGCCTGGGTTTTGTAAAGGAAAATTTATTGGATCCAAGCTGTTATCTTCAAGCACACCAACTTCAGGCAGCGTTTTCTGCTGCAAACCTGAACATCCTGGAATCAGTTACACTGACAGGGGAAGGATAAATTCCTTCCCTCCTTTATAAGCCAACATTTATCCAAATGAAGCCCCCTTACCTTTATCCAGACCCCTTCACAAGTTCCGAGGTTTCAGCCAGTTGGTCCTCTGCTCTCCTCCTCTAGTCCGTCTCAGAGATGCCTCCATCCCCGGCTCCCCTACAGGTGGAGAGACTCAAGCACGCTGCTGGGGGAGCTGGACGGTGAAATGCCGAAGATCTCATGTCGCATCTCAAAACACAGTCGGACTTGCTTTCTGCTTTATGATGTCCGTAGTTCTAATATTAAATGCTTTGAATTTATTTATTGGTCAAGTTATTTTAACTTGGGCAACGCATACAGTGATAATCCCCTGGTATGCCACGGTTCCAGCTGTCTTCCCACTCCCTTGAAATCTTACCTCCCACCATGGTTTTGTTTTGTAAACCCACAGTCACATGCGTTTTCCCAGAACCTCCACTACAGGGGCTCCCAGCCCAGGATCCAGGAGACCTGCAACATGGTACAGTAACTTATCACCAACTGTCATCAATAGGTATTCTTAGAACTGCAACTTTAAGCAAAATGAGGTATAATGAAACTTAATTTTGGCTGGGCAAGGTGGCTCAGGCCTGTAATCTCTGCACTTAGGGAGGCCGAGGCAGGCGGATCACCTGAGGTCAGGAGTTCAAGACCAGCCTGGCCAACATGGTGAAACCCCATCTCTACTAAAAACACAAAAATTAGCCAGGCCTGGTGGTGCATGCCTGTAATCACAACTACTCAGGAGGCTGAGGCAGGAGAATCGCTTGCAGCCGAGAGGCAGAGGTTGCAGTGAGCCGAGATCGCACCACTGCACTCCAGCCTGGGCAATAGAGCGAGACTTTGTCTCAAAAAAAGAACTTGCAACTTTAAGCAAAATGATGTATAATGAAACTAATTTTACTATAGGCTAATGGATGTAAACAAGAGTTCCCACAGCATATTGCTGGCCATAAAAACATCACCAAACTTTAGAACTTGAAACCAAACACTTCTAATATTAAACATTAAGTAGACATGAGTTATACATACATTTAAGAAAAATTACCGAAAACAAGGTAATTACCCACTTTTTGGTGACTCCAGTGGGTGTTGGCAGTTGTAGCAATGGTGGGTTATATCACAAAATAAATGTTTGCAAAACAAAAATTGTCAGGAGCGCCTCCTTCCACCACAGGTCAAACACCAGAAGGGGCACTCGTGTACAGCGTCATTTACTATTGTGCATTTGTATGGTTAGGGGAGGCAATTTTTACAATAATTTTTTTTCATTCCTCCTTTCATTTTCCAACTCAGTTATTCCAGTTCAAGGTGGTGGGCAACCAGAGCCTATCCCAGCAGCTCAGTGTGCAAGGCAGGGACCCACCCTGGACGGGATGCCCTCCCATCACAGGGCACACTCACCTCACACACACACTCAGACTGCGACCAGACACCAACAAACCTCACCTGCACATCTTTGGGGCGTGGGAGGAAACGAGTGCCCAGAAAACTCACAGACCGGGAGGACGTCCAGACTATACACAGACAGTGGCCCCAGCAGGGAATCAATTTTTTTCTCAATGTTATAACAAAATGACATTGAATAAAATGATGCTATTCAAGGACCCGCTGTGTGTGAAATGGAGCATGAGGGCATTTTCTGGGGAAAAACGTGGTTACCTCTCATCAGACTATTGAAGGGACTGCAGCTTCCCCCCCCGCCCCGAGAATTCGTCTGTGCCACTAGAGTGTGTTTTGCAACCCAAGCTATTTGCCGCCCTGGTGCTGCTGTTGCCCAGGCAATAATTGATGTCTCAGACATAACTCCATGAACGGCAGCACCTTCTACAAAGCACAGCTCCCCGCCCTGTCTGAAGGCCAGGCTTTCAGCTGATCAGAGGGAAATGGAATTTCCCCAAGAAAAGGGCTTGGTCCTTCCTGAAAGGGAAGGCTGACACCCCCAAGATGAAGTCCTTCACCCCCATTCCCCCTCTTGAGAGCTGAAGGCCCCACGTTCCAGGGGCTACCACCACACGTGTTACATGGCAGATGCTGGCCACCGCAAACCCACTTTGCTTACAGTTGCAGAGAAACGGCTTACCCCGGTGAGGGTCCAGCCTTCTCATGACAACTGTCCCGCGGCTGCTATTCCGGGCAGGCCACACAGGGGCTCCAACAGGGCTGTCTCCCGCTGCCTGACGGAGCCTTCGCTCTGAGCAGCAGCTGCAGCAGCACTGAGCTCACGGCGCTGGCCGGCCGGGCTGAGGTGCTGTGAGCCACAGGCCTGCCCGCGACACCCATGCAGCCAGGCCAGATGGTTACCTGGCTACCGCTGCAGGGGCCTGCGGCGACTTGGACAAGGGCTGCCTCTAATGTGCAATGGCAGATTCCCTCTTGCTGGGCTCTGGCGGGTGCCATGTTGTTCCCAGCCCACTTTCGGCCTCTGACGCCCAGCGTGGGCTTCCAGAAGCAGCCGTTTGACTGCTCTGCAGTGGGGGCCGTTTCGTTCCCTAGGAAGGGAAGGGGAAGCCCCCCAGCTGAGCCGTCACGCCCTGTCTTTTCTTCCCTTGCCCAACACTAGGACAAACGCTGCCTTGTCGTTTCTCTAAGATAGACATGGCAGCTAGCTCCTCGGCAGGCCCCCTGACCACTGCCACCCCGTCAGAGCCACTCTCGGGGCGCCGGCCCTTCCTCTGTGAGATTGAGCCCAGTCCCTTGCTGACTTGGTCAACAAGCAGATTAGAGGGCTGAGCAGCCACCACGTCCTCCTCAGAGTCGTGAGTCCTCCCAGGACCAGGCTGGTCCACCACCAAGCCCCTGCTGACAGCCATGTGCAAATTCTGCAAGAGGACAGAGACACCGCCAGCGGCCCGGGGAGTGCGGTTACACCCTGGCTCCCCCTACTCAGCTTTTCCTGGCTTTCCCAAGGTCGCTGTGTGGGAGGACAGCCTGCAAGGCAGGTGTTTGCAAAAGCCTCGCCAAGGCAACTTGTATTTTTAACTCTCCATCAGCCTACTTAAGTCACACGGCGCCATTTCCAGCACAGCAGAGTTCAGCTGCAGCCTCGTTAACTGCAGGCAGGTGGGGACAGGTTCAACTGCTCCATGACAAGGATCAGATCCACAGATGACCTGTCTCCCATTAGCAAAGCGTAAAAAGAACTTTCCAGTTCCTTGGCCCAGAAAACAACAGCATTGTTTTGTTAAAGTCTAGCAATAATTCGTTCCCTAAGCGGGTATTTGGCCAGAGCTAGAAGCTGCTGTCATCTTACTCCGTTCCCTTATCCATAATTCATGCTTAACGTGGCTGCAGTGTGTCCCCTGAGCTTCTCATATTCCATTTCCATCACACAGCCCTTTTGTAAACCAACCAAATTAGAGTGTTTGTGTCAAATTGCCATATTCTGTCAACATCCAAAAGCCAACCTTTCCCCTTGGTAATACGGCGATATTAGGAGTACAGCCTGCTTTCGACTCTATTCCTGGCAGATGGCTGAAGAGTATGGACAGGGGTGACCTCCCCTGGCGTCCAGCAGGCTGACGATGCCGCCCCTGCTCAGTCTTCTCCACCCATGGCCTGTGGCCCTCAAAGGGTGACCTTATCAGCTTCCTTCAAATATTTGACTTAGTGTTGATTTCTGCCTAGTTCCTTTTAGTCACTGGTGTCATTTCTGATGGAAGGAAGGCTGTTAACCTGTGTACATGGTCATCACTCACCTGCCGACCAGGTTTCAGGGCAAACACATCATCACCTCCTTCAGGCTGCTCAAGTTGAGGTGTCCCAGTCATTTCCTTCCTGTCCCCATCCAGCGACAAGAGGGGCTTGCTGCACTTGGGCCAGGGTCTGTGAGGCCAGAAATCCCCTCGCAGGCACGCCCCATTGTCCAGCAGGTAACAAAAGCCATTTCTGAACCACCTGCCTCCAGTCCGAGGCACAGACTGCAGTGCCCAGATGGTGGGGCTGACCGAGATCCGTGTCCGGAGCAGCGACCCTCGGTCTCTGTTGATCAGAGGCCAGCAGTGCCACAAGACGCACAGCCTGCCCCTTCTGGGAGCAGGTTTGCACCAACTCATCGCTAACCCTGATTGTTCTCAGGATGCCACAGACAATGCCAGGAGCCGGGCAGGAGAGCGCCAGGTGATTTCTGTGTCCGCGCTCTGGTGACAACGAGCCCTAACCCTGCCAATTAGAAGACACCTTCAGTGATGACGTGCAAATGAGCTTTCTTCTGAGAGGTGTGGACCGGGTTCGCGGCGACTCAACCTCATGTTAGTTAGCTGTTTAGATAAGCGGTGGCCCAAAGCTTCAAAGACATCAGGCAGGCCTCAGTGGCCCAAACAGGGGAGCACATTTGATGTGTGTCCATCGTGACCGCATCTCCCAAACTGAAACTCAGGGCACAGGGGCTGATGGAAGGTGACTTATTTATAAAAACACTTTACATGAATGAACTGCCTTTGTTGAAAAGAACCAAATCAAAGCAAACTGGGAGAGTCCCAGAAAACCTGAGGCCTATAGTGGCGGTGCCAGTGTGCCCTCCTGCTCAGTGGCACCTCAGATCGTCCTGCTCACATGGGCAGAACAGGGCAAGGTGCATGGGGGCTGGAAGAGGGCGGTTCTTGCAGTAAGGCCGAGCCTCACCAGGCTGTCCTAGTGACTTTCTAGG
This sequence comes from Colobus angolensis palliatus, assembly GCF_000951035.1. NCBI lineage: Eukaryota > Metazoa > Chordata > Mammalia > Primates > Cercopithecidae > Colobus > Colobus angolensis. The sequence goes on from NW_012121709.1 coordinate 5,315,321, forward strand.
TGCCTTCCGCCAGCAGCCAGGGGACCAGGAGGCTCCCGAGCAGCAGGGGAAGGCAGGGAGAGTGGGTGAGGGTATTGCGTCCCCCTTCCCTCCAGAGAAAACCACCTGGGATCCACCTGGAAGTCCCAGGAGCTTTGTCTCCCCCACTATGTAGTTAGCACTCGAGGGAAGGAAACAGAGACCTCTGTCTTGGCCTTGCAGTTTTTTTTGTTTTGTTTTTTTGAGACAGACCCTTGCTCTATCGCCCAGGCTGGAGTGCAGTGGCGTGATCTTGGCTCACTGCAGCCTCCACCTCCCGGGTTCAAGCGATTCTCCCGCCTCAGCCTCCTGAGTAGCTGGGACTACAGGCGCCCACCACCATGCCCAGCTAATTTTTGTATTTTTAGTAGAAACAGTGTTTCTCCATGTTGGCCAGACTGGGCTCGAACTCCTCACCCCAAGTGATTTGCCTGCCTCGGCCTCCCAAAAGCACACGCATGAGTCACCCACTGTGCCCGGCCTGCCCTGCAGCTTTGCATGTTGAATGGAGTCCTAGACTGAGAAGCAGAGTTCCAGAGGTGATTTACAGACCACGCAATTTCACCTCCCCAGAGAGACTGAACCTGCCTCCAGCCACCGACCTGTACAGAGCAAAGGCCTCAGGAGAGACTAGGGTGGCACACGCTGCTGCCTGGTGTCTACCAGGCTCTGCCAGGTGCTTACAATGACAATGACAGCACGGAGTCAAGAGCCTCTCAGCCGCAGCTTGGCACCTACCCAGGAGGTTGTGTGTGTTTAACCAAAGGCTGAGCCTCCCCAGGCCGCACTCACTTTCCCGGGGCCATTCGCCTGCTCCCTGTGTAGTGGGTTGCCTGGCCTTTTAGCCCCCTGTGCTGCTTGGCTGTGTTTTTAAATTTAAGTTCTGACTTTCAGTCATCCTAAGCAGCATCCCATGGACTCCCTGGTGTGTGGTAAAGTTACTTTTTTTCTTACACGTATTAAAACAGTTATACACCTGTTGAAGTCAATATTCACCCATGGAACACCCAGAACTCTCAGGCACCTCTCGAGGGGGCAGGGGCGTGGGAGCCCTCGGGGAGCAGGTGCTCAGCACCGTGGGAACGCATCCAACAATAGCATTTCTGCCTGCCGTGCCCACCATTGCCTCAGATGTGACAACTGTCCACAAGCACATGGCCAGGGGTCCCTGGTATGAGGCTGAGGCTCCCCCTGCTAGGGTCACTCCCCGGCCTAGGGTCCCCACTGAGACCACACCAGGCTCAATGCTAGAGTGGAGATGGGGCCTCCCAGCACCATCTGGGCTCCATGCGTTTGCAGCCTTAAGCACAAGTCACCGTCTCCTAGAACAGCGTCCGGGGGCTGCGCTTATGACGGGCTGTACCGAATGAACTCCCTGAGCCTTTAATGTAGCAGGGTAGGGCTGGGCACTACCAGTGCTTTGGGAGGCAGAGGTGGGTGGATTGCATGAGCTCAGGAGTTCAAAACTAGCCTGGGAAACATGGGGAGACCCCGTCTCTACTAAAAATACAAAAATTAGCAGGGCGTGGTGGGGGGTACCTGTAGTCTCAGCTACCTGGGAGGCTGAGGTAGGAGATTGCTTGAGCCTGGGAGGTTGAAGTGAGCTGAGATTGCACCACTCCACTGCAACCCTGGGCGGCAGAGTGAGACCCCGTCTCAAATAGTAAAATAAATAAAACATAAAATAAAATAAAAAGAAGGGGCATGCTGGGGGTGGGGTGGGGGGCAAAAAGGCAGAGGCGCCTGGGCTCACTTCCTCTGTTCACAAGTTCCCACCTGGAAGCTCATGGGGCGGACGCTGAAGCCCTGCAGACATCACCATTTACAAAAAGTGGAGTGAACTAAGAACGCTGCCTGCCGCTTCCACGTGCATGCAATGGCTCTGGAAGGACCCTAGGGCAGGAGCTAACACATCTGCCTCTGAGAAAGGAAGCCTGGGGGCAGGGGGATGGGGTGGGGGCAGACTCCATGGCCTGCCTTTTCGAACCTTTTAAATTCTGAACTGCAAGGTGTGGGCTTGTAGTAAAGATAAAGCACGCTTCATATTAAAACTATGAATGAAGGCCGGGCCTGGTGGCTCAAGCCTGTAATCCCAGCACTTTGGGAGGCCGAGACGGGTGGATCATGAGGTCAGGAGATTGAGACCATCCTGGCTAACACGGTGAAACCCTGTCTCTACTAAAAAGTACAAAAAACTAGCCGGGCAAGGTGGCAGGCGCCTGTAGTCCCAGCTACTCGGGAGGCTGAGGCAGGAGAATGGCGTAAACCCGGGAGGCGGAGCTTGCAGTGAGCTGAGATCCGGCCACTGCACTCCAGCCTGGGCCACAGAGCGAGACTCCATCTCAAAAAAAAAAAAAACACTATGAATGAAAACGCCAAGAATGCAAATAATACCCATTGCCAGTTACCAAGAGAACTCTCTTGGAAGGCTAGAATGACACCACCCAGGGAGGGTCAATAAAGGACCCAGCGTTTCGTGAACTTCAGCACCAGAAAGAGGCCTGGAAAGCAAAGGCTGGCCCACCTTGCACAGCAATGGGAACGCGTCACCCAGGGTCCTCAATGCCACATTCATGAACTGGCAGCCTACACAGGGAGATGGGGAAGTCACACTCAGCGGGCTGTCTCAGTGCCTCCAGGACACAGCTCTCCAAGTCCCACAGGTGCCAGTCCTCTGCTGACTCCAGGCCACCATGACCAACAACCTTTGTTTTCCTTCCCCCTGCTCTAGCCAGTCCCCACATCGAAAGGTGATAACTGAAGTTGTCAGGGATCCTTACCTGCCCAGCTTCCACTGCCGCTGCTTCCTGGAGCACTGCAGGGCCCTGGGCCCTGCAACTGGCCCAGGACTGCCAGAAAGAGCCAGGGGCACAGCCGTGGCAGGCAGACCACACCCCCCTACCACCACTGTGAGGAGCTGGGGGTCCCGGGTCAGCCAGCCAGGCTCTGACTCCCCACGCCCACTGACCAAGAGAGCGGGCTCAGGTGCGTCCCCGCAGCAGGCACAGGCTCAGGGCTCCAGATGCTTTCTCCATCAGTAAACAGATGTGGCTGTGGCAGTGAGGAGGCCCCACTGCCTGAATCCTGGCCACCTCAGAAGCCCACACAGGGCAGGAGCTGCTTCTCCTTATTTTACTCCCTAGGATGGAGAAGGCGGGGGGGTTCCCAGGACTTACATAGGAAGAACAGCAGATACTTTACCCAAAATAAACAAAAGAGAACAATCCTTCTGCCAAACCAACCTTTCAATATTATTTAGGCTGGGTGTGGTGGCTCACGCCTGTAATCCTAACACTTTGGGAAACAGAGGCAGGAGGATCGCTTGAGCCCAGTCGTAAGAGACCAGCCTGGGCAACATGCTAAGACCCTGTCATTACAAAAAATGTAAAAACTAGCCAGGTGTGGTGGTGCGCGCCTGTAGCCCCAGCTCCTTGGAAGCCTGAGGCAGGAAGACTGCTTGAGCCCAGGAAGTCGAAGCTGCAATGAGCCGCGATCCCGCCTGCACTCCAGCCTAGGTGACAGGCGGAGGCCCCGTCTCCAAAATAAATGAAATAAAATAATTTTGTCATTGCTTATTCCTCATAGTCAGTCTCATGCTACCAAGTGACCAGGCCACTTTAATGGACGTGAGGAACTGACAGAGGCCACGTTAATTAACAAACTTTTTTTTTTTATTGGAGATAAAAACAGCGAAGTCCCACATACCATACCCTACAAGACACAACGTGTGCGGACGAGCCTTGGCTGTGTACCGGTGCTGCAGGATGAGGCTGTCCGCCGGGCCTGGGCTGCTCCAGCTACGCGGGGAGGCGGCCCCATTGCAAAGTGCGGTTTCTCTGCAAAGGTGGCGGCGGGTCAGTGGCAGAGGGCCATGGTTTCCATGTTAAGGAAGCGGACGTGCATCTTGGTCTCAATGTCAATCCCCTGCCAGATCTGGAAGGTATGGACCAGCGTTAAGGGCACATTCCCGCCACCACCTCACACCTGACCAGGCCCCGGTCCTCGGTCCTCCCCCACCTACCCTCTCCTGCCACCAACTGTGATGCTCTGGGCAGGTGAAACCCAGAGAGCTGTGTTTCAAGGCTATGAGCTAAGCGAGGACGAAAAACTTCCATCTGTCTTTTTTGCTGGTTAATTTGGCTCTGACATTTGGATTCTCTCTGAGATTGTCACAGCGAGTTATTATTAAGTACTGAATCCAAGCTCTTAGCTCCTAGTCATTTGAATCTCACCCACCACTTCAGGTTCTGTGATTTTCATGCAAATTACACAACCCCATTAAGTCCCCTTTCCATGGGTACAATGCGGGACCCCCAACCTGTGCCGCCCACTTCACAGAATGTCGGGGGCTCTAAAGGAGCCATTCTCAGCATGGACGTGTTTTGTAAACTGTTAGGAGCTGTGCAGTCCCAAGGCTTCCCCAGGCCACCGTCATCCATGTAAGGATCTCCAGTGTGGTCTTTACAACCTCCCTGGGATAAGGGACCACGTGCATTCTAGAAAGACAAACTCAAGCCCAAAAAGGTCATTTCTACCCAAAGATGGCATCGTGGCCCAATCATTCCTGGTGCTGGTCCTGCCACTACAGTCCAGCCTGGCCAGGGCCCTGGAGTAGACCTTCCTGCTACAAGGCTATGGATGTGCCCCAGTGCTCCCAAGGCCATGCCCACCAGCGCCTTAGCAAGTCGGGGCCCACGGGGGCCACAGATGGTACGATGGGGGTGCGAACAGGAACGGAGGGACGTGGTGGGCGGGTGACTTCTCACTGCCTCCTGCTTATGTAAGAACCTCAGACTCTCACTCTGTCACTCTCAGCAGCTCCGGGGACAGCCACGAGGCTGGTAACGGGGAAAGTCAGAGCCCCGTGGGCACCCAGGGGACAGGGAGGCCTTGGGACATTTCTGGCCGCAGCCCCCCGGTACTTCCTGCTTTCCTGAGGCTGTTCTGGGTGTCATGGGGTGTGCAGACAGCTCTGGTTCCAGTCGAGCAGCCCTGTCCTTGCTGGGTGCACGAGGCGTTCCCAGGGTAACACACATGACCACGCACAGTGCTTTCTGCTAAGTGCCAGGTGGCAACATGGTCGCCAGGGGCAATGGAAGGAACCAGGGAATGGGAAGGGCCGGCTGGTCCCAAAAGACCCCTCAGGGATATAGGGACAGGCTGGGGGCCACTAGGGGCCTGGCAGACGCCAGCCTTTAGGGCAAGGAAGTTGGTTTCAGAGGCAAAGAAATTCATTCTACTCAGTCTGAAGCCGTGATACTTCCTCCCCAACCCTCCCTCCCTCCTCCACCTTCTAGCTCTTCATATGTTGTCTTGCTTTGGCGGGCATCACCTGCTCAGGTGACCGGGTCCCCAGCATAAGCCAGAGTGAGTCTGCAGCACAAGTGCAAATTCGGCCTTTTCCCAGTCTGTCCGCCCTGCCAGCCCTGGGGTGGGCCATGTGCACGGCAGTCCTGGGGGCCTGCAGACCTCCGCAGTCTGCTTTCAGCCTTCTTTTTTTTTTTTTTTTTTTTTGAGACAGAGTCTCGCTCTGTTGCCCGGGCTGGAGTGCAGTGGCTGGATCTCAGCTCATTGCAAGCTCCGCCTCCCAGGTTTACACCATTCTCCTGCCTCAGCCTCCCGAGTAGCTGGGACTACAGGCGCCCGCCACCTCGCCCGGATAGTTTTTTGTATTTTTTTTTTTTGAGATGGAGTCTTGGTCTGTTGCCCAGGCTGTAGTGCAGTGGCCGGATCTCGGCTCACTGCAAGCTCCGCCTCCCGGGTTTACGCCATTCTCCTGCCTCAGCCTCCTGAGTAGCTGGAACTACAGGCACCCACCACCTCGCCCGGCTAGTTTTTTTTGTATTTTTTAGTAGAGACGGGGTTTCACCGTGTTAGCCAGGATGGTCTCGATCTCCTGACCTCGTGATCCGCCCGTCTCGGCCTCCCAAAGTGCTGGGATTACAGGCTTGAGCCACCGCACCCGGCCCCTTTCAGCCTTTTATCACAGCCGGGCCCTGTTGCCTGCCTCTCCTCTCTCCTGCCGGGTCTAACCATTGGCTGCCAGGCTCAGCCTTGGCTCCACGGGGCTGTGATCCTGAGGGCCCAGTCCCCCAGTCCTGCTCTGGGCTCCTTGGCCAGAAGCCGTGATCCTTCCTTCCCTAATCCTCTCTCCCTCTTCGTCTCCTGCTCCCCTTACTTCCTTGTCTTCCTCAAGCCCCGCAAAAGCACTTGGGAACACTGTTGTGATGCCCAGGGCCCAAGTGCGGGGAGGGGATGGGGCGGGGGTCCCCTCCCTGCCACAGGGCATCTGATTATCTAAACGGCCAGGAGCAGCTCTTGACTTGCGAGGCCAGCACTGGCCTAACCACCATCCACCAGCAGAGGCTGGAGAAGCCATCAGGGAGGAGGGCAGAGTGGGCGGCCGCTTTACGAAAGTGACAGGACGCAGCGAGGAAGGCCCGGGCACAACGTGTGCAGTCGGCTCCAATCTGAGCTTCTGAGAAACACTATTTCTACAGACACGGAAAGTTTCCAGAATCCCTGTTTCAACTACAACAGGGCTTCCTTTTTTTTTTGAGACGGGGTCTCACTCCGTCACCCAGGCTGGAGCACAGTGGCGTGATCTCAGCTTACGGCAACCTCTACCTCCTGGTTTCAAGCAATCCTCGTGCCTCAGCCTCCCGACTAGCTGGGATTACAGGCGCCCACCACCATGCCTGGCTAAGTTTTGTATTTTTAGTAGAGACGGGGTTACACCATGTTGGTCAGGCTAGTCTTGAACTCCTGACCTCAGGTCCTCTGCCCACCTCAGCCTCCCAAACTGCTGGGATTACAGGCGTGAGCCACCAAGCCCAGCCTACAACAGGGGTTACTTCTGAGAGGGGCAGTGGGACCCCAGGTGAGAGAGAATTTGGTTTACACTGTATACCCTTTTGTACTACTTACATTGTTTTGACTATGTGTGAATATTACCTTTTCCATAAAAAATAAGAAAAACTAGTTTAAATGGCTTTAAAGGCCACGCCCAAGTTGACCCCTTCCTACTGAGATGTCGGTCACCCAGGAAGCCTGTCCCTTGCCACTGCAGGTAAAGGGCCATGTCCCCTCCTGACCAGTGGCCACACGAGGTCTTCAAGGGTCCCCCAAGGCCCCCACGCCCAGGCCACCCACCTTCAGGAAGTCCTCGAAGGTGATCCCCTCGTACACCTGGTCAGGCTCCTGGGGACGAAGCACAGGGTGGACAGTGAGTGGTGTGGGTCCCCACACAGCTTCCTCAGGGGGACGGTCCACTGGCCTCCCCTCCCCACCAACACCCGAATGTCCGTGGTTGAGGCTGTTTGGGAGGAATCAGAAGAGGGGAACGTTCTGGATTATCTGCCTCCAGCACGCAGCCGGTCACTCTGCACCTCCAATATCCTCATTCATGGGCTTGAGGGTGGGATGGGAGCTGAGCGTGGCTCACCAGGGCCCTGGCAACGCATGGCTCAGAGCAGCATCCCTCCCCACGCCCAGCCCCCCAGGGAGAGAATCCGAGGTGTGGGTGACAGGGGGACAAGGGGCTCTCTTTCCCCACTCAGCCCACCTCACTACCAGCCCCCCAGCAGCTGCGCCACCAAGATGCCTCCTATCCCCCTCAGGGCCGGCCTCCTCATGCCTGCGCTGTGCTGATAAGAAGATTCCAGGCTAATCTAAGCTCACAGACCTCGGGGGAGAGGTCAGCGAAACACAGGGCCAGCCTGTGAGGCCCACGCCTCATGCCTCATGAGTCACCGTGATAACCCAAGACCTCTGGGGAGGCACGGCCGGAGGGTGACCACAAGGAGCCTCTCCATGCCCAACAGGTTTGGCAGAGCCGGTCTCCGTCTACTCTGCATCCTGCCTGCTCTGGGGACGACACCAGGAGCTCCTGCCCCTTTCACCGATACTCTCAGGATCCCACCGACAAGCCTCCAAAAACCTCACCCAGTAGCACACTTCGTGACAGCGAAAATCTGCTGACATCCCAGGTGCCCTTCAATAGAAGGTGAGGGACATAAATCTCAGTCATCCACCCTATTTGCAAGGCCAGCACTGGCCTCACCACCATCCACTAGCAGAGGCAACCATTAACCACTTATGCCTAGTGTTCCACTGCTGGAACGCTAAGCTGTGGGAGTTACTTATATTCTACCGCTCAAGGTCATCACCAAGGTCTGATTGCAAAAATTCTAAAAGCTGCAACCTCAGGCAAAAATGGGTTAAGAAGGGGTTGATCTATATGTCTCACTATGGAAAAGGCTCTGAGATATGTATACAGCAGATAAAGAACAAACAAACAAAAAAAACCCAACAAGCAGAAAGATGTCTGCCGGTCTGTACGTGCAAACCTTTCCTTAGACTGATAACCAGACCCCCACCATCCGCCCTGTGGGTGCATGGGGTCATACGGAGAAAAGGGGAAGCCACATCAGTTCAATTATGTTTTGCATAAATCAAAAATAAAAGACACGCATGTATATGTTGGTATATGTAGAAAAAAACCCACCAGGAGGGAGTCCTTTTAGGGAAGAGGACCTGGGCTGGTGGGGGAGCAGGAGAGACTCGAAGCTCTCTCTGTGACTCTCTGAAATTCTGTACGTGCGTGTAAGAACACGGGAGGCACACACCGAGCGTGTTATGCGCCAGGCATGTATGTCCCAAGTGCCTTCCAAATGCTATTGTTTTGTTTTGTTTTTGAGACTGTCTCGCTCTGTTGCCCAGGCTGGAGGGCAGTGGCGCAATCTCGGCTCACTGCGACCTCCGCCTCCCAGGTTCAAGTGATTCTCCTGCCTCAGACTCCCGAGGAGCTGGGATTATTATAGGCATGCACCACCATGCGTGGCTAATTTTTAAATTTTTTAGTAGAGATGGGAGTTTCACCATGTTAGCCAGGCTGGTCTCGAACTCCTGACCTCAAGCAATCCACCTGCCTTGGCCTCCCAAAGTGCTGCAATTACAGGTGACCAAATGCTATTGTTAGAATTTAATGACAGATGCCAATTTCACGACAGGCCCTGAGTTGGGTTCTGGTCTCTCTCCCGTATTACAGATGAGAGGCACAGACGGGAGCTGCCTGTCCAGCTGGGAGCATCGAGCTGCCTCCAAGTCCTTGAGGGCCGTTTCTACTGGCAGGACTTTGCAGGCCTTTTAGTTTCCTCTTTATACTTAAAAAATTGTGGCCGGGCACAGTGGCTCACACCTGTAATCCCAGCACTTTGGGAGGCTGAGGCGGGCGGATCACGAGGTCAGGAGATCGAGACCATCCTGGCTAACACGGTGAAATCCCGTCTCTACTAAAAATACAAAAAATTAGCCGGGCATGGTGATGGGCAACTGTAGTCTCAGCTACGCAGGAGGCTGAGGCAGGAGAACAGCGTGACCCCAGGAGGTGGAGCTTGCAGTGAGCCGAGATCGCGCCACTGCACTCCAGCCTGGGCAACAGAGTGAGACTCCGTCTTAAAAAAAAAAAAAAAATTTGGCCAGACACAGTGGTTCACATCTGTCATCCCAGCACGTTGGGAGGCCAAGGCAGGAGGATTGCTGGAGGCCAGGAGTTCGAGACCAGACTGGTCAACATAATGACATCTCTTTTCAGCAATACATCTCTTTTTTAAAACACTTTAAAAAATCAGCTGGGTGTGGTGTTGTACACCTGTAGTCCCAGCTGCTCCAGAGGCTGAGGTAGGAGGATGGCTTGAGCCCAGGAGATGGAAGCTGTAGTGAGCTATGACTGCACCACTACACTAAAGTTTGGGCGACAGAATGAGACCCTGTCTCTTAAAAAATAAATTACAAAAAAAAATGAAACCCAGAAGTTCTTGGCTAGCCTGGGCCAGCCCTGTCCCTAAGGGCTCCTTCCTCCCTGACTTCCCACTCACGGGCACAGTGGCTGCCCTCCCTGCCGGGCCACCCTAGGTTCCCAGGCTGGCCAAGGGGAGCTAATTATAGAAAAGGCCTCCGTGGCCAGAATCCGGGGCTGGAAAGGGGGTGACTGGTGCAAGGAAGGAGGGCAAGGAGTGGGGGAAGCAGTCCCCTGGTCAAGCATCCATGGGTGCGACCTCCTGAGAAAGCACTCTCAAACATCCCACGGCCCGGCGCGGCGGCTCACGCCTGGAATCCCAGCACTTTGGGAGGCCGAGGTGGGTGGATCACTTGAGGTCAGGAGTTCAAGACCAGCCTGGCCAACATGGTGAAACCGCATCTCTACTAAAAATACAAGTTAGCCGGGCATAGTGGCACATGCCTGTAATTCCAGCACTTGGGAGGCTGAGGCAGAAGAATCACTTGAACTCAGGAGGTGGAGGTTGTAGTGAGCCAAGATGGTGCTACTGCACTCCAGCCTGGGCGACAGAGTAAGACTTGGTCTTGAAAAAAACAAGAGATCCCGCCTCAGTCAATGACTGCCTTTGGAAGTCCATTAAAGTGGGGACCATGGATCGTTTGTCTTCAGCGGGTAGCACAGTGAGAACGGGAAGTGTCCTCAGAGGCCAGGCGGGATTGAACCGATGCAGCTGCCCCTTGCCCCCAGCTCAGGCCCGTACTCAGCTCAGTCTGGGTTTATCTGGCCGAGGTTTACACCAGAAGGATTTTAAGAGTGCCCAGTTTTAAGAGCGCCCGGAGGACCCATGAGTGAAGAAAGAGGTGCAGATGAGCCCTCTGCCTGGCAGCCGCCTTCCTGGTTCCGGGGCTACCTCCACCTCCTGGGGGCTTGTGGGCAGCGGGTGCACCCCGGAGCCTGCCTCCGCCCCGAGATGCCGCTGCTTCCCAGGCTGCTGGGGTTTTATGCAGATCAGCAGCTGCCAGCAATTTCACTACAGCAAATTAAGAAAACTGTCGCCAATTGAAACTGGAGTAGGACAGGGAGCAATTTGAAGAAGGAGAGTGTAATTAAATTAAATGGGAATTTGGCCCGAGAACCGGCGGGGATCCCTGCTCTCCCCACCGAGGTCACGAGCCCTCTCCTGTGGTGGTTAATCTGCTGAGTGCAGAGGTTTCACCCAAGCCAGAAGCTTCCCCCCGGGCTCCAGAGGCAGACAGATAAAATACATGCCAGGAAGCTGACCGACCACAGCCCCCGCCTCTGGGAGCAGGCCCAGGCAGGTGGCCTCACGTCCCTCAAGGACGGGGCTGGGGCACAGAGAGCAGGACCCAGCATGAACCCCGTTCGCTCCGGGCTGGGCAAACACAAACCCATCAGGGTGTCTAGAGACGCACCTGCTTTAGACACACAGTGGCAAAGGGCTGACCCGTCAGGGGGGCCATCCAAACCCCTCAGGAACACACGACACCCAGGTGGTCACCTGCCTTCCTGAGTGGTCCCGAGGCTTAGAGCCTCAGGGCTGGGGGCTGGCAGGGCTGCACCTGTCCTTACAAGAGGAAATCTTCCCAGCACAGGAAAGATTGCAAGGTCTAGAGGATTCTCTATGCTCTCTGAGCCTCAGTTTCCTCACCAGTCAAAACGAGGCAAAATGTAGGAAATGATGAACATGGGAAGGCCGCTCCCCTCTCTTCCCTGTCATTTGCACACCAGCCCCTACACCTCAGCTCCTCCACCTGACCCCACGCCATTGGCTCTTGTCAGTCCCCAACAGGGCTCCCTGCTGACCCCTGCTCCAAGGCCAGAAGTCGTCTCTGAGTCATTTGTTAAGAAATAAACTAATTAAGGCCAGCCTGTGCCATGTGCTGCCCAGGCCTGGCTCCAGGGCCAAGTGCTGCTATGAGCACTGCCTGAGGCCAGGATGGGGGCCGGGGGGGCTATGCAGGTGGGGGCTCCTGGACCTCGAGCTCTGCTTCCCTGCCTGTGCAGTTCTCTGGGGACCGGGACCTTCAGTCTCCTGGGGGGGCAGGAAGGGCTGGGAGAGGTTTCTGAGCCCCACAGGCCACAGGTAGAGCAGGTGGCAAAATACACCAGGCCCCATGCCCCGTGAGGCCTTCCAGAAACACAGAGCATAAGCGGGAAAGGCACTGCGTGTCTCAGGAGGGCTGCAGGGGCGCTCACCATCTGCCCCATGCACACGCTGGCCGCCTCCATCATGGCCCCGTCGGCGATGGAGCGAGCGGACTCCTTCTCGATGTGGGGGTTTCCTGACAGCAGCTCCTCGACCACCTGCCGGGTGGGGCGGAAACAAACGGTGACCTTGGCCCTCCATCAGGGTCATGGGGGTGGGAGGGAGGTGCCAGGAACCCAGGGTGGGCCAGAGGAGCATACTTTACATTTCGATATTCTTCCAGGGTGATGCGGCCGTCGCTGTCCGAGTCGTACATGTGGAACAGAACTGGGGTGGCAGGGGACAAAGGGGACTCCGTCAGGCGGGGCCTGGCCCCTGCCACCCTGAAATCTACACTAAAGACACCAATAACCAAACCTCAATGCCAAAGCCAGAGGGGTCAGGCACGAGCTGTGGGACCAGACTGACCACTTCCTACTGGGTGACCTTGGGCCTGTGACCTAACTTCTCTGAGCCTCAGTTTCCTCATCTGTGAAATGGGAATAACAACAGCGTCTACCTCGTGGTCTTAGGAGGGCTGGGAGTTAGCGCTGTGGCCCCATGAACATGATGATAGTAAGCGTTACCCGTTAACACAAGTCAACAGTGTTGAGTTCAAAATATTGCTCCCACAGCCCCAGGAGGCCCCATCGTCTCAGCCGTGGCAGGTGGTGGTCCACAATGCTTCTGATCTGGGCCTGACTGATCTAACGTGGGTGGTCCCAGGCCTGGTATCAGGGAGGCGCTGGCCGGGAGGGGGCCTCTCCCTGTTGTTCCCAGCACGGCCTTGGGAGCTGGAGCTCTCCCAAGTCTCCTGTGTTGGCATTTTCTTTTTTAATGTATTTATTTTTTCGAGATGAAGTCTCACTCTGTCACCCAGGCTGGAGTGCAGCGGCACGATCTGGGCTCACTGCAACCTCTGCCTCCTGGGTTCAAGAGATTCTCCTGCTTCAGCCTCCCGAGTAGCTGGGATTACAGGTGCCTGCCGCCACGCCCAGGTAATTTTTGTATTTTCAATAGAGACAGGGTTTCACCAGTTGGCCAGGCTGGTCTCAAACTCCCAACCTCAAATGATCCGCCCGCCTCAGCCTCCCAAAGTGCTGGGATTACAGGTGTGAGCCACCGTGAGTGGCTGGCATTTATTTATTATTGTTATTATTTTTTTCAGAGATGGGGTCTCCCTCTGTCACACAGGCTGAATGTAGTGGTGCAATTGTAGCTCACTGCAGCCTCCATCTCCTGGGCTCAAACAACCCTCCCACCTCAGTCTCCTGAGTACCAGGGACCACGGGCACGCAGCACCACTATGCTGTGCTAATTTTTTTATTTTGTAGAGGTGAATGTCTTTCTCCCTGTTGCCCAGGCTGGGCCCTGAACTCCCGGCTTCAAGTGATCCTCCCCACTCAGCCTCCTAAAGTGCTGGGATTACAGGCACGCGCCACTGAGCCCAGCGGGCATTTACTGAACACTGACCAGAAGCCCAGGTGTGCAAAGCGCTTCACAAACCTCTCCATCTCCCTCTCACCCAACCCCGAGAGGCCAGGGATGCCTGAGCCCTGCCTCCCAGACTGTCAAAGCTCACGGAAGTTAAGGCGTTTGCCCCCAGCCACACCACTAAGGGACAGGAAACCAGGGATTTGGACCTGAGTCCGTCCTGTTCCTCGCCCCTTGGAGCAGACAGGAAGCCAGGCTCACACCAGGGACCCCTGCCTGGGCGGTTCCCACCAGCCCCACGTACACATTCCAGTGCTAAATATAGTCAAGTCCCATGTTTACATTTTCTTGAGGAGGAGGCTGACCTGGGGCGGGACACAGAGGGACGTCAAGAGTCATGGGAAAAGCCACAGGAAAAGGAGATGTGACTCGGGCCACTGCCTGGGACCTGTGCGGCTGACCAGCTGGGACCACAACTGAACCCACTCGGGAGCCAGAACATAGTGGGGCTGGTCTCAGGAACCCAGCAATAGCACAGCCCATGGAGGAGGGAGAGGAGGAAACTGACTATGGGGGCACTTCCTGTGTGCCAAAGGCTGACTGTATGATCTTGCCCAGCCCTGAGAACCACACATAATTGGCATACCCACGTTCTGGGTCAAGGTCACATGGCTGGCAGGTGAGAGGGGCCACATTGGAACCCAGGTCTTTGCATCAAGGGCCTTGTTTCACAGCCACTGCACAACCCCCTTCTAGTCCCAGGAAGCCGCAAGCTGCTGAGGAATGTTCAGGATGAAGGCGCCGGGAATGAGAGACAGCAATGCCAGCCTCACAGGGACGAGGGCTGGTGTCCCCAAGCCCTCCAAGCCCCCAAGCCAATGTACACCCAGCCTCCTGCTGCAGGGGTGCCTTGTGTTCTGAGGACTTAGGGGAGGCTGCACCCAGGCCAGGTGTGAGCAAGGGGACTCAGTAGCACGCACATCTCAGCTTCTCCTTCCGGGACAGCTCCACCTGTTCCTCGTCCATGCTGGTGTCGATGGGCCGGAAGTAGGACATGATGGTCAGGAAGTCCTCGAAATTGATCTCATCAGCCAGGCCACTGGGTCCCTTGCGCAGGTTCCTACAGGAGCAACAAGGAAGGTTTTGGAAATAAATGAAGAACCGGATCTTGTCCTCTTGCTACCGTTAGCGCCGAAAACTCTGCTCTCAGGGCACAAACTGGACCCACGATGGCTGCTCTCACCTTGAGTCTGTGCCCCAGAAACCTGCTTCGTGGAGGGGCTGGGGGCTGCAGAAGCTTAAAGCTCAGTCCCTGCCTTGCCCTCATGGAGCTCCCATCAGGCAGGTGGAAGAGAGACAGACCACTGCATGACTGTTGATTCAGGCGGGGACAGAGGGAAGCGTGGGTGTGTGACGGTGCACACAGGTGAGCATTTATGAGGAAACCAAGCAATCCAGTAACTCACCAAATACCTCTCCCGATCTTCCTTTAGCTCAGGGGTTGGCAAACAGCCCATGGGCCCAATCTGGCCTGTCATCTATTTTCATACAGCCCATGAATTAAGAAGACTTTCTGGGCCAGGCGCGGTGGTTCATGCCTCTAATCCCAGCACTCTGGCCGAGGTGGGCAGATCACCTGACGTCAGGAGTTCGAGACCAGCCTGGCCAAGATGGTGACACCACGCCTCTACTAAAAATACAAAAATTAGCTGGGCGTGGTGGTGTGCACCTGTAGTCCCAGCTACGTGGGAGGCTGAGGCGGGAGAATGGCTTGAACCTGGGAGGTGGAGGCTGCAGTGAGCCGAGATCACACCACTGCACTCCAGCTTGGGTGACAGAGGGAGACCCTGTCTCAAAAAAAAAAAAAAAAAAAAAAAAGACTTTTCACATTTTTATCTTAATTTTGTCAGAGTCAGGGTCTCACTCCATTGCCCAGGCTGGAGTTTGGTGGTGTGATCATAGCTGACAGCAGCCTCAAACTCCTGGGCTCAAGCGATCCTCCTGTCTTGGCCTCCCCAAGTGCTGGGACTCTATGTGACAGCCATGTGCCTGGCCGGTTTTCACATTTTTAAATAGTTGAAAAAATGCTTGCCAAAAAAAAGTCAAAAGAATAGTATTTCATGACGAGTGAAAATTACATGAAATTCAAATGTCAGTGCCCATAAATAAAATTTTATTGGCACACAGCCATGCCCATTCATTTATGCTTGTCTGCACAGTTGACTAGATGCAAGAGAGACTGCGTGGCCCGCAAAGCCTAAAATATTTACTCCTTGTCTTTTTACAGAAAAAGTTTGCCAACCTCTGCTCACTCTCACTAGTTCAAAATTTTAGGATGGTGATTGACTGCAAGCATCACTAAGTAATCTGCTTATACCCAAATACAAAGTTTGCCAGTGATGGAAAGTTTTGTGGTAAGTTAGGGCAGGTTTGAGGCTGGCTGTATCAATGTGCTTTTTGGAGGAGGCAAGAAAGGGCTGGTGTTCCAGGGGACGGGGACACAGGGAGTTCATGCCCCATGCCAGGCACAGTGCCTGACACCCAGATGAGGGGCTCAGAAATGTGTGGTCCAGCTCGAGTCTTGGCAGTTGCTAAGAAAACAGCTTGGAGGCCAGGCGCAATGGCTCACGCCTGTAACCCCTGCACTTTGGGAGGTTGAGGCAGGCCAATTGCTTGAGCTCTGGAGTTCAAGACCACCCTGGGCAACAGGCAGAAGCCGCATCTCTACAAAAAATACAAAAAATTAGCTGGGTGCGGCGGTGTGCACCTGCAGTCCCAGCTACTTGGGGAGCTGAGGTGGGAGGATTGTTGGAGCCCAGGAGGACAAGGCTGCAGTGAGCCAAGATCACGCCACTGCACTCCAGCCTGGGTGACTAAGTTTGAGATCCTGTCTCAAACAAAACAAAACAAACAGCCTGGAGACGACTCCAAACCCGAGCTCCTGACTCACTGTCCTCAAACCTTATCACTAACGGACTGCGACCGTGAGTGCCCAAGGCTGCTGGGGAGGCTGTCACACAGCTGGCAAGCTCAAGGTTCTGCCACAGCCCCTCAGTGTGGCCCTTTGGAAGGGGCAGTCCCTAGCTGGCCCGGGGTGGCTAACAGTTAGTGGTTAGTGCTTGGATGTCACTTGGGTTCCACCCAAGGCGTGACTGCACCTCCACTGCAATTCTCTCTTTAGAGGTTCATCTACTACTCCTTTTCAGCACCCAGCAAATTCACTAACACCCATACGACAGCCTCTAAGTGGCCCGGGAACTCCCTTTCTTTTTATTTTTCTCTTCCAGATTTTCCAGGGAGAGGTGGGGTCCCAAGTCTGGATGAGAGAAGGCAGAAACTGCCCATCTGCGGGATGAGATCCGTCCTTCCCTCGGGAAGGCCCATCTTTATGTGTTTTCACAGGTCTCCCTTCTTTCTTTTATCGGATGAAGCTCCCAACTGCTCCTGCCACAGGCTTTAATAACCTTGAAGTTCTCGCTGTGGGCGGCACAGACCAAATTTGCAGAGCATAAAAATAGCCCCCGGACTTATCAGGCCGCTCTGAAAGCCCTTCCCACAGCGACTGGCTCACACGTCCTTCTCAAGTGGTTTAGGCTGCAGCAAGAGGGATTAAGATTAGCACAGGTGAAAATGTGACAGACCCCTGGGGAAGGCAGAGTGTGTGTCCTTCTGGGACAGTTGAGACCTGCTCTGCTTCAGCCTCAGGACCCAATTCAAGGAAGGAGGGTCCCTTCCCCTCCGAGTGCTCCCAGAGGTCTGCAGAGGCCAACATTATGGTCTCCAAAGGCAATGAGAGCCAGCGCCAAGGAAACCCAGACAGAGCACCCAGAACCAGCCCCATCTGCTCTCCACTCCATTTTTTAAATAAAAGGTTTTTTTTTTTTTTTTTTTAGAGATGTGATCTCCCTATATTGCCCAGACTGGTCTTGAACCCTGGCCATATGCAATCCTACTGCCTCAGCCTCCTCAGCTGCTGGGATTACAGGCGCGTGCCACTATACCCAGCCCTCTGCTCCCATTTCTAAAATGAGCACCAGGATGAAGATCAGTGGACAGAAAACAGGGGCTACATCTAAATCTGCGGCCCAGCATGAGGACAGGCCATTTTCTCTCCTTTTGCAAAGATGCCACCTTAACTTTCTAATTCTCCTGTAAGGAATGGAGTGCCCCTGGAGGTGGGGATGGGCTCAAAATACCCCTTCCCCAAGACCTGTTCCCAAAGAGTCTTAGGAACAAAGGCTGAGGCTGGTATTTCTTGAAAGGAAAATCCTGTTTCCAGTATCTCCTCTGAAATCCTCCTCCAGCTTCTTCTCAGCATTTACAGGATATGACGTGAAGCCCTTTTCCAATAGTTATAGGCTCCCAGCTGTAGCCCACGAAGTGTTCTGGGTGCAGGCCAGAGGAAACCCTTTTTAAAATCATCCCCTCCCTCGGTGACTTCTGGGCCAGCCTTAGTCACTGGCACCTCCCTTTCTCCACACCAGGTTTCTCTAAAGAGCAGCTGGAGGCTGAGGTCCAGGGACCCATAGGGGAGGCTCTCACCGTCCCATACCTGGCCACCGCCCTCCGCTTCTGGCTCGGCCCGGATCCCCGGCCATCTTTCAGTGGCAGCTCCATCAGGCAGGCACAATGACAGCTGCTCTCAGCTCCAGACCCGAAGTCTCCTGGATGCCCCCCACATCCCCACACCCAACCCACCCCCAGGTTCACACCTCTAGTCAGTCCCCTGGGAACCTTCCTTTTCTCTCCTGGCCCCTGCAGCTGCCTGGCCCAGCCCCCACCTTCCCGTGCACTCCAAGTGCAGCCGGAATGAGCTTTGCAAAATGCAAATCGGAGCCTGTCGCTCCCCTGCTCAGCACCCTCCTGGGGCCTCCCCCGTCCTCCTGGTAATCCCCGGTCCCACCTGGACTCCCAGGCCTGCAGGGTGGTCTCAGCCACCCACACCAGCGCAGACCTCACCGCCCCTTTCTGCCTAGCTCCCTCCTCAGGGTCCCCACAGGCCTGTCCCACCTGGAGTCCCCCTGAGATGTGAGATGTGGCCACTTGTTTCAACGTCCACCTTCTGAACACTCAATATTCCCCAATGACTGACGTCCCTGCCCCCCTCCTTCAGGGAGCGCCACGCCTGTGCCAGTCCTTCCATGGCTCTGTCCTAAATCAGACCCTCAAAGGAGGAGGAAGCTACTGCCTCCATCTGCCTGTCCCTACGTCTGGCAGAGGCATGCCCAGCACACCCTCTTGTCTTCTGAAAACAGAGAGGCGTCCGCCCTGGCCCTTTCCCCACACCCTGTCTGCTGGAGAGCGGCTATTCATGGAAAACAGCCTGGCAGGTACGTGAATTCCACCCCAAGAGCCCAAAACACAACTCCTGGGTCTGTCCAGGATCGTGAGGCCGACAGACCTGAGTTGGAATCCCAGTTCCTACAAGTGACAGCTGACAGCCAAGTGACCTTGGGTCAAGTTTTTCTTTAAGGAATAAGAGCATACACTAAAATGTGCAGGTCTTGTGTTCGGACAAACATGCCCTTGTGAAATCCACCTCTCATCCACCCCAGAAGTTCCTTCTTCCAACTTTACAACTGGCCAGAGTTGCACCCAAGCCTTCTGAAAACAAGCCTTGTGCAGACACACACTCCCTACACGTGGACACATGCTCCCTCTCGCGTGTGCACGCGTACAAATACACACACACACACACACACGCATGCACAGGTGACCCTGGGCTCTGGTCCCCTGTACCATCTTCCTGTCAGTGCCTCCAACTCTAGGTCCCGTCAGGGGCCACGCCTCCCACCCTGACGCCTGCTTTGGCTCATTTGGGGACTGGCCTAAGATGCACGGCCCACCTCTGAGTCCTTTCTCTGAGAACCAGGATTTAAAGGGAAATGGTGCACCGGATTCCACTCTGTCTTTGCCACCGACTGTGCAACTTCACACACTTCACAGTCACTTAAGCTCCACAGGCCTCTTCTCTTTGGCAAACATGGCAACTGGCCGTAAAGATTCCCGCAGTACCAGGTCTCTCAGCCCAACTCCTGATCCAACCCTTCCTCCTCATCTATAACCTCCCAGTGGGCTCAGAGCTGCCCCCTGTGCCCCAGATCCTCAGGGCAGCCCTGACCCAAGCCCGGGACCACGATTCACTCCTCCCTGGCCTCCACCTCCCAATCCCACCCTACAACAAACCAGCAGCCACAGCGACCTCTGCAAAGTGCAAACCTGGCTCACCCACCCCCCTACACCCTCACCTCAAGGTCCACCAGCACCCCCATCTCAGCTCCTGAAGACCCCTGTTGCTGGTCCACAGAGGCTGCCCGATGCAGTCTGTCCTCCCCACACCACACTGGCCTCTCTGTGATCCAGCTAGGTCTGCCTCTCAGCTCCCCAAGCTCCCCATGCCACAGGGCCTTTGCACACACAGTTCCCATC
>NW_012121709.1:5336653-5341327 GCF_000951035.1 Colobus angolensis palliatus
GTGAGCCACCATGCCCAGTCTTGAATTTTCTTTTTTGAAAAGTCTTCCTCAACAGTTGTCTTAGAATGTTTCTAAGAGAATTATTCTTTTTTAATTGTTGTTTTCATTTTGTTTTATTTTTTTAGAAACAGAGCCTCACTCTGTTGCCCAGGCTGGAGAACAGTGGTGCAATCACAGCTCACTACAACCTCGAACTTCTGGCCTCAAGTATCCTCCCGCCTCAGCCTCTCCAGTAGCGGAGACTATAGGTGTGCACGACCATGCCTGGCTATTGTTTTAATCTACGAAGTTTTGGGGTAATTTGTTACCCAGCCAGAGATAACGAATACAGAGGCCTAGAGAACTTGAGTGAGCTGCCCAGTCGCCCAGCTATGAATCCAGAATGGTCCAACACCAAACCTGTGCTTATAACCCCTACCCAGCTCGGTCCCCTCTTCTGGGCATCAGCTCAAAGGGCCATTCTGGGCAATGAGTACCACGAGATGTCACACAACACAAAGGTGCCTGCCACTGGGCTGGTTCAGGGGAAAACGCCCACCTGTTGTCGAAGAAGGCACGAACAATTTTGGATCGGATAGGGTTGAGCTCCAGGTCTGGGACATTGTTGAAGTTCTCCTTGCTGGTTTCCAAGAAGAGATACCGGAAAGAGAGTAGGAAAAGACAGCAGATGTCAGCTGGCATTTTCATCCTGTATCAAGTTGTATTTTGGATCCCCAACAGGCCCCACGAGAATAGTTCAGAGTTAGGAGACAGAACTGGAATACGCTTCACTTATCTGCCCCTTCCTCTAACCTTTAGACTGGGCAAAGGCAGGGAGGATTTGGAGGCTCAAGATACTTTTCTTTTTTGAGATAGAGTCTCACTGTCACCCAGGCTGGAGTGCAGTGGTGCGACCATAGCTCGCTGCAGCCTTGATCTACTGAGCTCAAGCAATCCTCTTGCCTCAGCCTCCCAAGCAGCTAGGACCACAGGTGCACACCACCATGCCTAGCTAATTTTTAAAATTTTTTGTAGAGGCAAGGGGTTGACATGTTGCCCTGGCTGGTCTTGAACTCCTGGGTTCAAGTGATCCTCCTGCCTCAGCCTCCCAAAGCGCTGGGGTTACAGGTATGAGCCACTGGCCTGGCCTTGAGATACTTTTGAGAATCCAAGAGGTGGACTGGACATTCATCTCCAAAAAATGCAGAGATATGGGATTTGTGTCCATTCTGGGGATTCAGAGACTGCCTGAAACCTATCCTCAAATCCCCAGGTAAGTATTCAGAGCAGTGGGGTGCTGGCTTGGAGCTCTGCAAAACAGTCTGGCAGGTCCTCAAAGGTTAAACCTGGAGTTAACAGATGACCCAGCAATTCCACTCCTAGGGATATGCCCAAGAGAAATAAAAACCTGTGCGTGAATTTCACAGCAGCATTCCCCACCCACAAAGCAGAAACAGCCCAAACGTCCGTCGACTCATAAATGGAGAAATACAATGTGGTCCACACAATGGAGTTTTTTTGTTTGTTTGTTTTTTGAGACGGAGTCTCGCTCTGTCGCCCAGGCTGGAGTGCAGTGGCGCAATCTCGGCTCACTGCAACCACAATGGAGTATTTTTTAGCCATAAAAAGGAACTAAGTACTGACACATGCTACAACACAAATGAATCTAAAACACATGGTGCTAAGCAAGGCCGGGCACAGTGGCTCACACCTGTAATCTCAGCACTGTGGGAGGCCGAGGCAGGCGGATCACTTGAGGTCAGGAGTTTGAGACCAGCCTGGCCAACGTGGTGAAACCCCATCTCTACCAAAAATACAAAAATTAGCCGAGTGTGGTGGTGCATGTCTGTAATCCCAGCTACTTGGGAGGCTGAGGCACAAGAGTTGCTTGAATCCGGGAGGTAGAGGTTGCAGTGAGCCAAGATCTCACCATTGCACTACAGCCTGGTAGACTGCAGTCTGAAAAAACTTCTGAGTTTTGAGACTCCATCTCAAAATACAAACAAAAAAAAAAGCATTATGCTAAGTGAAAGTAGCCAGTTACAAATGGCCACATATTACATAATTACATTTACACGCTATCTGGAATAGGTAAATACACAGCGGTAGAAAGCAGATTGGTGGTGGTCAGGGGGTTGGAGACCTGGCCCTGGTTCCTGGGTCCCTCTGTGTCCCCGGTATGGCCTCCTGTCCCTCCCACCCAGGTCTTTTGGCTGGCCTCACTCATGGACTCTGGCCAAACTCAGGGCCAGCTGAGGGTACAGCTTTCTTTTGGGAGTGATGAAAATGTTCTAATATTGACTGTAGTTCTGGATGCGGACAGAACTCTGTACATACGAATGTCACTGAATTGCACATTTTAATGGTTGAGTTGTATTACGTGAATTACATTTCAGTAAAGCTGTTAAAAAAAAAAAAAGCCAGCCAGCCAGGCGTGATGGCACACGCCTGTGGTCCCAGCTAGCAATCAACGCGGGAGGCTGAGGCAAGAGGACTGTGTGAGCCCAGGAGTTCACGGTTACAGGGAGCTACGATGGTGCCACTGCGCTGCAGCCTGAGTGATGCAGTGAGACTTCAATCTCTTTTTTTTAAAAAAAAAAAAAAAAGGAGCAAAAAAAGCTTGGCTTGGGACAGGGGAGCGTGAATTTCACAGGAGGACACCCTGAGGCTGGCACAGGTATTGCTGAGTCCTAGAGGTTGCAGGTTTGCAGGCAGGGGCGTCAGTCACTCCGTCACCTGCCTGCCCTCCTCCCCTGCCCTCACAGAAGGCCATCCTGGGTTCTCCGAATGTGCTTCCTGCTCACCTTTTCCTTCTGCTCCATGGGCCTCCACAGGCATCGTCTTGGGAAGGACCCAGCACACAGGCTGGTGCCTGGGGAAAAAGAGATCAGGCCCAGGTGGGGAAGGCGGAGGGAATCAGCCCACTGAAAATGAGGACCTCCGGGTGGGAAGAGATGGTGGGACAGTCATTGGAAGTGGGATTCAACACGAAGACAGACAGATGCTGGAGAGGAGGAGGCAAAACAGACACAGGGGATTCTGCGCTGTTTGAGTTGGAAGATTCCATGAACGCCTCGCTGGCCCCTGTGCTGCCCCACCTTACGCACTGGAGGGGTGGGGATGGAGGCATGGAGAGGCACAGCAGGACCTGGTCCTGGGTCCCTCTGTGTCCCCGGCATGGCCTCCTGTCCCTCCCACCCAGGCCTTTCGGCTGGGCTCACTCATGGCCTCTGGCCAAACTCAGGAGCCGTGTCAGGGCAGACTCATGTTTTAGATTCCCAGGAACCCAGTTCCAAAGAAGGAGGCAGACTCGGGACAGCTGGCCCGGAGAGATGGGATGTTATTTGGCCATGAAAAAAATAAGATTATTTTTTGGCCATAAAAAGGAACAAGGTTTTTTGTTTTGGTTTTTTGAGATGGAGTCTCACTCTGTTGCCCAGGCTGGAGCACAGTGGCACGATCTTGGCTCACTGCAACCTCCGCCTCCCATGTTCAAGCAATTCTCCTGCCTCAGCCTCCCAAGTAGCTGGGATTACAGGCGTATGCTACCACGCCCAGCTAACTTTTGTATTTTTAATAGAGATGGGGTTTCACTAGTTGGCCAGGCTGGTCTCAAACTCCCGACCTCAGGTAATCCACCTGTCTCAGCCTCCCAAAGTGCTAGGATTACAGGTTTGAGCCACTGCACCTGTCCAGGAACGAGATTCTCATCCATGCCACAGCACGGATGTACCTGGAAGACATGATGCTCAGTGGAAGAAGCCAGACACAAATGGCCCCTTGGTGTACGATGCCATTTATAGGAAATATCCAGAAAAGACAAATACAGGGAGACAACGTGGAGAGATGCGGTTTCCAGGGGCTAGGGACGGGGTGATGGCTAACCGGTGCGGAGCTTCTTTCTGAGGTGCTCTAAAATGGACTGTACATTTTCAATGGGCGAATTTTATAATATGTGAATTACATCTCTATAAAGCTGTTAAAATTTTCTAATAAGTCTTTAAAAAAACAAAAAAGAACCACTGTGCTACTGCAGTATGACTCCATTTATGTAAAGAACAAAAAGTGACAACATGATCCTCTGCAGCTAGAAGTCGGGGTGATGAACTGCCTCGGAGTTGGGGGTGATCGAGAGGGAACATGGGGGCCTTTTGGGAGCCAGGAACATTCTGTTGCATGTTCCGTCTGTGAAAGTCCCTCTGTGTGTGACACGTGCTTTTCTCTATGCTGGTCACACCCTCACTGCTGGCAGATAGCTCGATGCTCTGCCCTTTTTCCTCATTAGTGGGAGGCGACCACAGGAGGGGACAGAATAGAGAGACCAGAGCCCTGAATGAGTCAAGGTTACCAGGAGAGATGATCACATTCTACAAAATCACGATCGGATGACAATGACAGCTACAGCTCACAAACGTGCAAGCGACTTGGCCGGAGCCATCTCGTTTCCCAGCGACCCCACAAGGGTTCCTATTATCCCCGACGCTTCAGGCTCAGCAGAGACAGGTTTGGCGACCTGCCCCAGCTCACCCAGTGGGGGCGTGGAAGAGTCAGCTTGGAAGCTAGGTAGAGTACAGCCATGCTCTCACCAGATACCCTGCTGTCCTACTCTCCCTGGCCATCCAAACAGAATCCATTTTCCAAGGCCCAGATTCCCTGACTGAGAAAGGGACCACATGGAGCTCCAGAGGGAATCTG
>NW_012121709.1:5341377-5344712 GCF_000951035.1 Colobus angolensis palliatus
GCCCTCCTCCCCTGCCCTCACAGAAGGCCATCCTGGGTTCTCCGAATGTGCTTCCTGCTCACCTTTTCCTTCTGCTCC
The DNA here is from genome assembly GCF_000951035.1 of Colobus angolensis palliatus. NCBI lineage: Eukaryota > Metazoa > Chordata > Mammalia > Primates > Cercopithecidae > Colobus > Colobus angolensis. The sequence goes on from NW_012121709.1 coordinate 5,341,456, forward strand.
ATGGGCCTCCACAGGCAGCGTCTTGGGAAGGACCCAGCACACAGGCTGGTGCCTGGGGAAAAAGAGATCAGGCCCAGGTGGGGAAGGCGGAGGGAATCAGCCCACTGAAAATGAGGACCTCCGGGTGGGAAGAGATGGTGGGACAGTCATTGGAAGTGGGATTCAACACGAAGACAGACAGATGCTGGAGAGGAGGAGGCAAAACAGACACAGGGGATTCTGCGCTGTTTGAGTTGGAAGATTCCATGAACGCCTCGCTGGCCCCTGTGCTGCCCCACCTTACGCACTGGAGGGGTGGGGATGGAGGCATGGAGAGGCACAGCAGGACCTGGTCCTGGGTCCCTCTGTGTCCCCGGCATGGCCTCCTGTCCCTCCCACCCAGGCCTTTCGGCTGGGCTCACTCATGGCCTCTGGCCAAACTCAGGAGCCGTGTCAGGGCAGACTCATGTTTTAGATTCCCAGGAACCCAGTTCCAAAGAAGGAGGCAGACTCGGGACAGCTGGCCCGGAGAGATGGGATGTTATTTGGCCATGAAAAAAATAAGATTATTTTTTGGCCATAAAAAGGAACAAGGTTTTTTGTTTTGGTTTTTTGAGATGGAGTCTCACTCTGTTGCCCAGGCTGGAGCACAGTGGCACGATCTTGGCTCACTGCAACCTCCGCCTCCCATGTTCAAGCAATTCTCCTGCCTCAGCCTCCCAAGTAGCTGGGATTACAGGCGTATGCTACCACGCCCAGCTAACTTTTGTATTTTTAATAGAGATGGGGTTTCACTAGTTGGCCAGGCTGGTCTCAAACTCCCGACCTCAGGTAATCCACCTGTCTCAGCCTCCCAAAGTGCTAGGATTACAGGTTTGAGCCACTGCACCTGTCCAGGAACGAGATTCTCATCCATGCCACAGCACGGATGTACCTGGAAGACATGATGCTCAGTGGAAGAAGCCAGACACAAATGGCCCCTTGGTGTACGATGCCATTTATAGGAAATATCCAGAAAAGACAAATACAGGGAGACAACGTGGAGAGATGCGGTTTCCAGGGGCTAGGGACGGGGTGATGGCTAACCGGTGCGGAGCTTCTTTCTGAGGTGCTCTAAAATGGACTGTACATTTTCAATGGGCGAATTTTATAATATGTGAATTACATCTCTATAAAGCTGTTAAAATTTTCTAATAAGTCTTTAAAAAAACAAAAAAGAACCACTGTGCTACTGCAGTATGACTCCATTTATGTAAAGAACAAAAAGTGACAACATGATCCTCTGCAGCTAGAAGTCGGGGTGATGAACTGCCTCGGAGTTGGGGGTGATCGAGAGGGAACATGGGGGCCTTTTGGGAGCCAGGAACATTCTGTTGCATGTTCCGTCTGTGAAAGTCCCTCTGTGTGTGACACGTGCTTTTCTCTATGCTGGTCACACCCTCACTGCTGGCAGATAGCTCGATGCTCTGCCCTTTTTCCTCATTAGTGGGAGGCGACCACAGGAGGGGACAGAATAGAGAGACCAGAGCCCTGAATGAGTCAAGGTTACCAGGAGAGATGATCACATTCTACAAAATCACGATCGGATGACAATGACAGCTACAGCTCACAAACGTGCAAGCGACTTGGCCGGAGCCATCTCGTTTCCCAGCGACCCCACAAGGGTTCCTATTATCCCCGACGCTTCAGGCTCAGCAGAGACAGGTTTGGCGACCTGCCCCAGCTCACCCAGTGGGGGCGTGGAAGAGTCAGCTTGGAAGCTAGGTAGAGTACAGCCATGCTCTCACCAGATACCCTGCTGTCCTACTCTCCCTGGCCATCCAAACAGAATCCATTTTCCAAGGCCCAGATTCCCTGACTGAGAAAGGGACCACATGGAGCTCCAGAGGGAATCTGAGAGAACGGAGAAGCCACTGGCTGCTATGCTGCTAGCCAAACCCTCCCTGGCTTTCACTGGCTGTTGCTAATCCTTCCTCAGTCTGTTTTCTCGTCTGTGAAGAGGGCACACTGATACTGACTGGGGGTGAAGGGCACAGCCTCTGGAATCACTCTTGGGTTCTACCCTGCTCTGCTACCTGGGTCAAACAGCGTTGCCTCTCTCAGTCTCCATCTGCTCCTTTGCGAACAGGAACCTCACAGGATTTCTGTACAGCTTAGAGGAGATAAAGTCTGCAACATGCTCAGCACGGTGTCTGGTGAACTGGGAGGGCACCACAGATGGCAGCTTGCGGGATGGGGACCCTGTGATTTCCACAGCACCCTGTTCTCAATGCCTTGCACAGCTGGGCTTAGCAAGGTGACCAATAAATGGTTTGCCGAGCAAATAATGAAGTGAATAATAATGAAGGTGGCTGCGGGCAGGGCTTCCCTCTTTGTCTGGTCCATCCTGAGGCACTGCCCTTCCCCAGGGGCCTTCCCCAGGGCCCAGGTGTCCAGACCCTGGAAGGAGAGCAGACCCCAGTGACCCAGGAGAGAGGAAGGAGAGGTGGGGGAGAAACCACCCAGAGGAGCCTGACCCACGTGCCTGGAGAAGAAATTAACTCAATACAAGAGGCCTGTCCCCAACCAGCAGCAATAAGACATGCCTGACCTGCTGGGAATTGAGCTGGGGACACAGTGTTGTCCCTAGGTGCTGGCTTCACAACTCCCAGCGGGCGTGTAAATGGCTCTGAAGCCCGCTGCCTCTGCTCTCTGTCTCCATAGGCACCTGCTACACCCACACCTGCCTCTCACCTCCCCCCTCACCACGGGTGCCTGACTCTTGGAGCCTCAGTTTCCTCATCTGTGAGATGGGTGCAGGCCTATTCCTTCCCATATCAAAGGGGATGGTTCAGGGTCAAACACGAGGTGGGGAGAGGGGTGCTGGCCCAGGCTCTGCCCCTTACCAGGCACATGATCTTGAGTAATCACAGCACATCTCACATCTCCAAGCCGTGATTTCTCACCTGTAAAATGGGGATCGTAGGAATATCCAGGTAACATGATGGGGCTAATTAGATGATCAAATGAGATAAAGCCACATAAGATGCTGAGCAGACTGCCTGACACAGGGTAAGCTCTTACTTTTAAAACAATAACAGCAATAACGGCAGCAGCAGCAGCAGCAACAGTAATCGCTGCAGCAGTATTAACAGTAGTAATAATAATAATGTAACAGCAGCTAACCTATATACCCTCAGAATGGAAGGAACTATTCTAAGAGCTTTACATTATTACACAGGGCTCACAACAACCCTGTAAAGTAGGTACTTATGCCCACTTTATTTTCTTAACTTTTT
>NW_012121709.1:5346477-5347691 GCF_000951035.1 Colobus angolensis palliatus
CTGCATCACCTGGAGCTTAGTAGAGATGCACCATCTCTCGCTACCCCAGACCTACTGAATCAGAACCTGCATTAATACGGTGGTGCAATCATGGCTCACTGCAGCCTTGAACTCCCAGGCTCAAGTGATCCTCCCTCCTCAGCCTCCTGAGCAGCTAGGACTACAGGTGTGCACCACCACACCCAATTTATTTTTGGTAAAGACATCGTCTCACTATATTGCCCAGGCTAGTCCTGAACTCCTGGGCTCAACTGATCCTCCCGCCTTGGCCTCCCAAAGTGCTGATTATAGAACCCGCATTTTGACGCAATCTCCCGGGCATTCACATGCACATGAATGCGTGAGACCTGCTGGCCTCTTAATCTCTCAATGTTTCAAAGTGCCTGGAATTGCCCCACTGTACCAGGCAATTCTCCTACCCACATTTCTGCACACAAGATTCTGGCAAGAAAGGGCTGGTCCTTTTTGCTCCTGGCAAATGCCTCTTTCAAAAGCTGGACAATGTCGCCAAGACCATTCCCCCAGGCACACACCTTCTCATCCCTGTTCCTGCCCCATGTCAGTCCCCCAGTTTCCCTGACACCTGGCGTTGACTTCTTACAGTGAGAGCAACTCGGCGACACGACAAGCATTCCTTCGAGGAGCCAGGCACTGTTCTAGGTGCTGGCTGCAGAGGCAAATCAGACAGACAGGATCCCTTATGGGGAATCTAGGAGAGCACAAAACAGATGGGAAATAGAGCATCTCAGGCAGTGATGAGTACTTTGCAGAGAAATTCAGCAGAGAAAGGAAAGGGGGCTGCAGGAGGCTGACACAAGTTTAAATGAGGCTGATCACAGAAAGGCCACAGGGAAAAAAGTGACATCTGAGCAGAGACCTGAAGGAGGGGAGGTTCTCAACTCCCATGTGTCCAGCTGGTGGGGAGGGTGCTACCAGCATCTAGTGGGTGGAGGCCAGGGATGCTGCTCAGCACCCCACAGTGCCCAGGACAACCCCAGTGAAGAATCATCCAGACCCGCAGCCCAGGCTCAAAACTCCGGCTCTAGGGAAAAGCATTCTGGGAAGAAGGAACAGCATGAGCTGGAGCCCTGGGATGGGGAACAGAAAGAATGTTCATGGCCGGGCGCGGTGGCTCAAGCCTGTAATCCCAGCACTTTGGGAGGCTGAGACGGGCGGATCACGAGGTCAGGAGATCGAGACCATCCTGGCTAACA
>NW_012121709.1:5352176-5353396 GCF_000951035.1 Colobus angolensis palliatus
CTGACCGCAAGTGATCTGCCCACCCTAGCCTCCCAAAGTGCTGGGATTACAGGCATGAGCCACTGTGCCCAGCCAACCTTTAGTATATTTCTCATGCTATAGCATGAACTGGCTGATGTGCTAGTTTTCTGTCTCTGACTATCCCTCACACACATAAGTATCAGAACAGAAGCACCCCAGGAGGGGAAGGGGAGCCTCCCTTCTCAACCCCACGGGATCCTCAGCTCTAAAACCCATCACGGAAGGCCCTGGACATTTGCAGGCTTGTAAGCAAGGACCATGTCAGTATCAATCATCCTGGGAAAAGAATCTCTATAAAAGTTTTATATGCAAGTACACGCTAATAAAACTAAGACCATTGAGAAAGCTGCTTTTTGCCTCGGGAACGCCTCCGCACCTTTTCACACCCCTGTGGCTCTCCTCACGTCTGCCTGAACACTCTCACCTAAGCAGATGTGCGAGTCCAGCTGCCTCACGCCCGCTGTCTTCTCTGGGCATCTTTATAGCTACCGTAGCAGGTTTTCCTCTGTAAGTGAACGTGCATCATCCTAGCTGAGGCTTTTAAAGGGAGGACTCGCTGCCTGTTGGAATATATTAAATTCTGATGGTGAAACAGCCTGTTGAGCTAGGTAGGGCCTTGGCAGCTTCCTTATGAGTATAGTATTTCTAAAAAAAGCTGTTGAGGCCAGGCGTGGTTTCTCATGCCTGTAATCCTAGCACTTTGGAAGGCTGAGGCAGGAGTATTGCTTGAGCCAGGAGTCCGAGACCAGCATGGGCAACATAGCGAGACTCGCATCTCTACAAAAAAAAATTTTTTTAATTAGCTGGATGTGGTGGTGCACACCTGTGGTCCCAGCTACAGCTCAGGAGGCTGAGGCAGGATGATCGCTTGAGCACGGGAGTTGGAAGCTGCACTAAACCATGATTGCACCACTGCACCCCAGTCTGGATAACAGAACGAGATCTTGTCCCCATCCCCTCAAAATGTGGTCATATCATAGACAGGTTAAAAGCAAAGCAAAGTGACTGCGTTAAAAGGGGATTTAATTCTGGTGAAGAGCAACAACACTGCAGTGGTTTGAAGCTACACCTCTTACATCAGCCAGCTTTGCTTTTGAAGTTAAAGAAGTTACTTCTTTACTGACACTGAAGAAGTTAAAATTACACAGGAGGGCCTCAGTTGCTTAATCTGTAAAATGGGGATAATAATGTCAACCTCA
>NW_012121709.1:5358711-5361169 GCF_000951035.1 Colobus angolensis palliatus
TGTTGGCCAGGCTTGTCTGGAACTCCTGACCTCAAGTGATCCGCCAGCCTCAGCCTCCCAAAGCTTTGGGATTACAGAGTGAGCCACCATGCCCGGCCAACAATATGAATGTCTAAGAATCACGTACTGGGCTCTATAAAGAACTCACATAAAAGTAAGACCTTGAAGTGGGGCTTTCAATGCCGCAAGACGAACCCTCCCTAGATGTCCTGAGATGACTTCTGGAAAGAGATGGGACCAGGCCCAACACAGATAAGAAACGGTGGCTTAAAAATAAAATCAATTTTGGTCCATCAGTTGCCTCATGAGAGTTTGTAACGCTATATTCAATTTGTCAAGCTGCACATTTAGAAACCCAATTCTTCTTTAAACTTTTAAGTGCAACCTACAAATCTTATTCATCAGCATCTAAAGGCTGCAGTTCTGAATGATCATTTTTAAGGGGACTTTTGCATTCAAGGTCTTCACGAGCCTCCTGTGGGATCCTCATAAACACGTGGGCCCTTTGCTGTCTGAGCGGGAGGGGGCAAAGATGGTGGCACCCTCTCCCCCATCGCAGATTGTAGTGGGGTGCCAGGGGCCTTCACTAGGGAACCCCAATCAATGCCATTTTCATGTGGGGGGAATGTCCCCAGAAAGAAAAGGAATTTTGTCCATGCTCTGAAACCTCAGCACAGCCCAAGGCCTGCCGGACAGCTTCCAGTATGTGCCAGGGATCTGAGAGGTTGAAGACCGGGCCTGGGGTCACTTAGAAAAGCCCTGGCAGAGAGGAGAGGGGACAGCACTGAGGACCAGTTCCCAAGCCAGGGCTGCTCAGGGGAAGACGGGCAGGAAAAGCCCAGGGGAACCTTGAAAAGCTACCCCATCTCCCTTCTCTCGGCCCTGGAGGGTGGATTAGGATTAGGCAAAGCAGTTCTGGGAGGCTGGGAGGAGGCCCTTCCTGTAGGCCTGTTTGCATAAGAAGCTGTGGTCAGTCACCTCCTTCCTGCAGGCTGGGCCGGGGCTGTCACTGTGTGCAGCTGACATGAACCTCGAAGCTGACGCTGAAGCTCTGAGACCAGGGCGGTGGTGATGGGAATTATAAACGCACCTCCCCCATCCCCAATAGCAGGGCAGGGAGACTGAGGTCCTCAGAGACCACTCGCAAAACAAGGCAATGCCCCGGCTTCCTACAGCAGGATGTTGGCACTGGGTTCAAATCCCAGCCCCTCCACTTATGAGCTGTGTGACCCAGGGCCAGGTACATGGCCTGTCTCTCTAGCCTTACTTTCCCATCTGTAAAATGGGGACAGTGAGCATCCCTACCTCTGCTCCTGTGGGGTTCTGTAGGACTGAAGTCAGCCTGGGCGACAGGGTAAGACCCCATCTCTACAAAAATACAAAAAATGAGCCAGGCATGCTGGCGCACACCTGTAGTCCCAGCTACGCAGCAGGCTGAAGCAGGAGGAGCACTTGGGCCTGGGAGGTCAAGGCTGCAGTGAGCCGAGATTGCACCACTGCACGTCAGCCTGAGCAACAGAGCGAGACTCTGTCAAAACATTTTTTAAAAAAAGATCGAAGTAACACTCCTGCTGTGTAGCACATAAAACAGGTTCAAATAATAAGAGCTTACATTTGGGAGCTGTTTCTATGTGCCAAGACCCCTGCTGAAGTCTTTCACCTGGATTACGTCAACCTCGTAAGGGAAGTACCATGAATGACAACAGGCCTCACGTAGGCCATGCTTTCTGTGCTGGAAAGAATTCTGTGAGTCATAACATGCAGTCTTCATTCCTTTGTTCTTTCATTCATTCATTTATTCATCCCTTCCTTGTTCATTTAACTACTCTCACAGCACCTACTGTGTTACAGGCCCTGGACTCAACACTTTGGCCAAGGAAAAAGGCAGTCAGTTCCTGCCCCCACCAAGAAGCCCCGGTCTGCTGGGGTAAGGGGATGGGGGGCAGTTATAATTCTGTGCTGTGAATGTTGGATGGAGCACCCCCAGGAGGAGGCTGTGAGGCTTCCGGGGGCAGGAGAGGTTCTTGGAGGATGTGGTCCACACTGAGGCCTCAGCAAAGCAGAAGCCAGCATCTACACACCTGCGTGAGTCCCACTTAAAGAACACGAAGATGACCTTGATGGCACTGGGGAGCCACAGAGGGCTGTTGAGCAGAGGCTGCTCACTGGCTCCTTTGAGTGACCCTGCCAGGCAGGCACACTGAGGGCTTGTGCAAGGGCACTACATATGAGGTCCTGGGGAGGGGTGTGCAGGAGAGAGGCAAACAGGGTTTGGGGTGGGAGGGCAGGACCAACGGCTCACATTTCTAAGCTGAGCCTGGGCAGGTAAGGCCTGGGAGGTAGGAGCCCAGCGCCATCAGCAGAGAGAGGCTGCGCCAGTTCAGCTCCTGCAGGAGGAGAACGCTGCACCCACTGAACCATGGAAGACCTACTGTGTGCTGTCCACGGTGCCTGGCAA
>NW_012121709.1:5365649-5376163 GCF_000951035.1 Colobus angolensis palliatus
GGGAATTATAAACGCACCTCCCCCATCCCCAATAGCAGGGCAGGGAGACTGAGGTCCTCAGAGACCACTCGCAAAACAAGGCAATGCCCCGGCTTCCTACAGCAGGATGTTGGCACTGGGTTCAAATCCCAGCCCCTCCACTTATGAGCTGTGTGACCCAGGGCCAGGTACATGGCCTGTCTCTCTAGCCTTACTTTCCCATCTGTAAAATGGGGACAGTGAGCATCCCTACCTCTGCTCCTGTGGGGTTCTGTAGGACTGAAGTCAGCCTGGGCGACAGGGTAAGACCCCATCTCTACAAAAATACAAAAAATGAGCCAGGCATGCTGGCGCACACCTGTAGTCCCAGCTACGCAGCAGGCTGAAGCAGGAGGAGCACTTGGGCCTGGGAGGTCAAGGCTGCAGTGAGCCGAGATTGCACCACTGCACGTCAGCCTGAGCAACAGAGCGAGACTCTGTCAAAACATTTTTTAAAAAAAGATCGAAGTAACACTCCTGCTGTGTAGCACATAAAACAGGTTCAAATAATAAGAGCTTACATTTGGGAGCTGTTTCTATGTGCCAAGACCCCTGCTGAAGTCTTTCACCTGGATTACGTCAACCTCGTAAGGGAAGTACCATGAATGACAACAGGCCTCACGTAGGCCATGCTTTCTGTGCTGGAAAGAATTCTGTGAGTCATAACATGCAGTCTTCATTCCTTTGTTCTTTCATTCATTCATTTATTCATCCCTTCCTTGTTCATTTAACTACTCTCACAGCACCTACTGTGTTACAGGCCCTGGACTCAACACTTTGGCCAAGGAAAAAGGCAGTCAGTTCCTGCCCCCACCAAGAAGCCCCGGTCTGCTGGGGTAAGGGGATGGGGGGCAGTTATAATTCTGTGCTGTGAATGTTGGATGGAGCACCCCCAGGAGGAGGCTGTGAGGCTTCCGGGGGCAGGAGAGGTTCTTGGAGGATGTGGTCCACACTGAGGCCTCAGCAAAGCAGAAGCCAGCATCTACACACCTGCGTGAGTCCCACTTAAAGAACACGAAGATGACCTTGATGGCACTGGGGAGCCACAGAGGGCTGTTGAGCAGAGGCTGCTCACTGGCTCCTTTGAGTGACCCTGCCAGGCAGGCACACTGAGGGCTTGTGCAAGGGCACTACATATGAGGTCCTGGGGAGGGGTGTGCAGGAGAGAGGCAAACAGGGTTTGGGGTGGGAGGGCAGGACCAACGGCTCACATTTCTAAGCTGAGCCTGGGCAGGTAAGGCCTGGGAGGTAGGAGCCCAGCGCCATCAGCAGAGAGAGGCTGCGCCAGTTCAGCTCCTGCAGGAGGAGAACGCTGCACCCACTGAACCATGGAAGACCTACTGTGTGCTGTCCACGGTGCCTGGCAAGGGGGGCACTTGTTACAAATGCAGAGTCTCAGGCCCCACCCCAGAACTGCAGAAGCAAAACGTGCATGGCAGCAAGATTCCCAGGTGATTCGAGCGCACTCGAGTTGGAAATAACTGTAGGGAATGCCATTTTAGTACGTCCTCACATAAGCCCATGATGGGGTGCTAGGCAATGCATCAGGGGCTCAGCGCTAGAACCTGAAAGTGGGAGGGGCCCCCAATGGCATCGTATCCTCCTCCTCACACAGCACCTGGGCCCCTACCACACTCAGATTAGACCCTCAGGATGGGGCAGAATAATAACAGCCCCATTTGCCAAATGCCTGTGAACCCAGCTTAGAGTTAAATTGCCCTGCTTGCACCTGCTTTTTTTTTTTCCCCTAAAGATGGGGTCTCACTGTGTTGCCCAGGTTGGTCTTGAACTCCTCGACTCAAGCGATCCTCTAGCCTTGGCCTCCCAAAGTGCTGAGATTATAGGTGTGAGTCACAGCACCCGGCCCACTGCTCATTTTTAACGCTCAAATCAAATCCCAAGTGACCATGCTCACTTTCCAGATGAGGAGACCGGCTCAGAGAAACGAAGTGACCAGCCCGAAGCCACAGAGCCAATAGCATGAAGGATTCTAATACAGCTGGACTCCGAAGCCTGGGTTTTTGCCTCTGCATCTCTATGCATGTAGAATATGAACCTAGAGTTCACCACTCAAGCTTGGATGGACCTAACATCAGATGCATAACAGTAAGCTCAAAGCGGTTTGTTTCAGGGCTGGGGCCTCCACTTGCTGGAAAACTGTCTTGAGGACAAAGGGGCTCTGCCTTCCCACATCCTCCACAGTGAGCTCCATAATGGCTGCCTCTACCAGCGTAGGTACCAAGCACCTGGTGCAGAGCAGATGCTCACGAACTTTTATTTTTATTTATTTATTTATTTATTTTGAGACGGAGTCTCGCTTTGTCGCCCAGGCTGGAGTGCAGTGGCGAGATCTTGGCTCACTGCAAGCTCCGCCTCCCGGGTTCATGCCATTCTCCTGCCTCAGCCTCAAGAGTAGCTGGGACTACAGGCTCCGCTACCTCGCCCGGCTAATTTTTTGTATTTTTAGTAGAGACAGGGTTTCACCGTGTTAGCCAGGATGGTCTCGATCTCCTGACCTCGTGATCCGCCTGCCTCGGCCTCCCAAAGTGCTGGGATTACAGGCGTGAGCCACCGCGCCCGGCTGCTCACGAACTTTTTAAGAGACAGTGTCTCGCTCTGTTGCCCAGGCTGGAGTGAGGTGGTGCACTCAGAGCTCACTGCAGCCTTGAACTCCTGGGTTCAAGTGATCCTCCAGACTCAGCTACCCAAGTAGCCAGGACTACATGTGTGCATCACCACACCTGGCTAATTTTTAAACATTTAGTAGAGAAAGGGTCTTGCTATATTGCCCAGACTGCTCATGAACTTCTGAAGGAACAAGCAAGGCATACCCTTGACACTCTATTTTCCGACATCCAGAGTCCGTATGTGCCACTCTGTTAGACCTCAGTGCCTGGCCAACTTGTGTCACCCTACACACTCCTCAGCCTATGGCCCAAGGAGGTTTCACCTTGCCCTGACTGAAACCACCCACCCTCCATTCCTGCCCTTGGGGGACACTGAGCTGACCCCAGGCCCAGGCCCTTACTGCTCTGGGGGGAAACATTTATATGTCTGGTCTTTGGCCACGGCGATTGGCTCAGACTCAGCTCTGTGACCCCATCAGGGCCAATGAGAAGCCAGGTTGACTCTTCTGCTGGGCTCATGTTCTCTCCCCTCCACTGGGCTTGGTGGGCTAGATGTGTAATGAAGGTAGAAATCTTAATTGTCTTTTAAGTCGGCCTTGGATGCAATCAAACTGAGACCAGAGGCCACAACAACCAACAGACCTTCAGAATCTGAGCTCTTGAAATTGACTTAAGAATAAAATATACTGGATTAACAATACACCTGTGTTCAGACACACAAGAGAAAGTGGACATTTATATGTCAGTTTCCATAAAACCTAGGGGAAATTTAAGTGTGTTTACCAAGAAAGAAGCTTTTCCTGGAGTATTAAAAGGTTTGTTTCAAAGTTTCAACAAGCTGTAACCTTGAGACTCTGAATGCTTATTTTAGGAAACTACATCTGTTACAAGTTTATGGTAGAAATTTGTTCAACTTGCTGGGCGCCATGGCTCACGCCTGTAATCCCAGCACTTTGGGAGGCCGAGACGGGCGGATCACGAGGTCAGGAGATCGAGACCATCCTGGCTAACACGGTGAAACTCTGTCTCTACTAAAAAATACAAAAACTTTGCCGGGCATGGTGGCAGGCGCCTGTAGTCCCAGCTACTCTTGAGGCTGAGGCAGGAGAATGGTGTGAACCCAGGAGGCGGAGCTTGCAGTGAGGAGAGATCGCGCCACTGCACTCCAGCCTGGGCAACAGAGCGAGGCTCCGTCTCAAAAAAAAAAAAAAAAAAAGAAATTTGTTCAACTTGAAGCTTCCTCATGAACTCTGTGTGACGATCAAGTCACTGGCAAGGACCTCTCACTAACCTAGCTGTAAGTAACTCAAGCAGCACTCGCTTGTAATCCCAGCCACTCAGGAGGCTAAGGCAGGAGGACTGCTTGAGCTCAGGAGTTCAAGACCACCCTGGGTAACATAGCAAGACCATGTCTCCAAAAAAAACAAAAACAAAAACAAAAAACAATTAACAGGTCTAGTGCAGCAGTGCACGCCTGTGGTGCCAACACTTTGGGAAGTAGAAATGGGAGGACTGCTTGAGGCCAGGAGTTTGAGACCAGCCTGGGCAACATAGTGAGACCCCCATTTCTACAAAAACTTTAAAAAATTAGCTGGTATGGTGGTGCATGCCTGTAGTCCCAGCACTTTAGGAGACTAAGGGAGGAGGATCACCTGAGTCAAGAAGTTCAAGACTAGCCTGAGTAACATGGCGAGACCCTGCCTCTAAGAAAATAAAAATAAATAAATAAATTAGCTGGATGTGATGGTACATGCCTGTGGTCCCAGCTACTGGGGAGGCTGAGGCAGGAGGATCGCTTGGGCCCAGGAGATTGAGGCTGCAGTGAGCTATGATCGCAACACTGCACTCCAGCCTGGGCAATGGAGCGAGACCGTGTCTCAAAAAAATTAAAAATACCCAAATAACAAATAATTCAACCAGAATACAGTTTAAGGCATTCCTCATTCCTCTTCATTAAAAAGCAACCTAAAGGGTATCTAAAAAATTAACAAAACATAATGCAGAAGATTTTCCTTAACAGAAATTTGAGGCAGCCACCCCCATCCTGCCTGAGGCTGGAACTAACCCTAAAGAAGGGGAGCCAAAAGACAGAGGTCCTGATGACAGCCCGAGCCCCTAAGTTGGGCTCTACCACAACTGATTCATCTTTGTGTGCCTGGCAGTTGGCAGGATCCTGGGATCTAACAGATCCTCCATATGTGTCTGAGATTCCAAGCACATTCCATCCGAGGAAGTCAGGGTGAGGCAGGGGGTGGCTGAAGAGCCCTTCCTCGCTTCCACACTAGTTATAATTTATAATTGTGTGATCCTCACAGAAACAGAAGTGGTTCTTTCCTTACTGTTTACAACATCTTGTCTTGGAAGAGACCAGAAGCATTAAAACAACTACAGTTGGTTGGGCGCGGTGGCTCATGCCTGTAATCCCAACACTTTGGGAGGCTGAGGCGGGTGGATCACGAGGTCAGGAGATTGAGACCATCCTAACACGGTGAAACCCCATCTCTACTAAAAATACAAAAAATTAGCCGCGCGTGGTGGCGGCGCCTGTAGTCCCAGCTACAGGAGGCTGAGGCAGGAGAATGGCGTGAACCCAGGAGGCAGACCTTGCAGTGAGCCGAGATGGCGCCTCTGCACTCCAGCCTGGGCAACAGAGCGAGAGACTCCATCTCCAAAAAAAAAAATAGAAAGAAAAAACTACCATCCTCCCCGCTCCCCCCCCCACCGCCACTCAGCAATCAAGGAAACAGGACAAGAAATTTGCAAGGGCATGGCCCCACCCAGCACCCAAACCCACTGCCGACCTTACCGAATGGTAGGCTGGTCTCCACTCAGCTGCTTAAATCTCCGATGGAGCTGCTCGATCTGATCTGATGAGACTGAGAAGTGGGGAAAGAGAGAAAAACAAGACAGAAGAAAACATCACTGACTGTCAGAAGGAGGCTGCAGGTATTCTTCTGCCCCATCCCCACCAGCTGCCGCACCCCTTCTCAAAGCATCTCCCACCATGGCAAAAGTGAGTGCCGGGTGAAGCAGCAGAAAGGATTTCCCATTCTTCCCAGAAACACAGCTCTGCAGTGATCAGTTCCAACTGCCTTAGTAATAATAATACAACTATTACTAATAGCTCCAGAGACAGGGCAGTCATGAAGCAGGCCATTCTCCCAGCCTCTGACCTTCCCCAGCCCACTAAAGAGAAACTTTGCTTCCTGAGGCAGGGTTTCACTTCCATCACTCAGGCTGGAAGACACTGGCACGATCGGCATCTCGGCTCACTGCAGCCTCTACCTCCTGGGCTCCAGAGATCCTCCCACCTCAGCCTCCTGGGTAGCTGCAACTACAGGCATGCGTCACTATGCCCGGCTAACTTTTGTTTGTTTGTTTTAGAGAGACAGGGTTTCATCATGTTGCCCAGGCTGGTCTCAAACTCCTGGACTCAAGCAATCTGCCCGCCTCGGCCTCCCAAGGTGCTGAGATTGCAGGCATGAGCCACCAGGCCCAGCCAAGAGAAAATTGCATCTAGTTGTCTGATCCTTCCTCTTCCACTCCAGAAGATGAGTTTTATCCTAGCTGAGAAAGGGGCTTTGTATAGTCACAGACTCGGAGTCAGATGAGTAGCGAGAGGAAATAAGGGTTCAGGCTGGTGGTGGACATGATCTGGGAAACCTATACTGAGAAATGTATGGAGAATCTGGTGGAGGAAAGAAATGGAAGGACTCCAATCTGGGTGACAGGGTAAGACCCTGTCTCTAAAAAATGCACAATATTAAACAATGATCTGCATTTCTCACTTCATTACCAAAACAACTCAGTGAGTGAGTGGATATTATCTCAGGTTGTTTGTTTGTTTGTTTGAAGACAGAGTCACACTCCATTACCCAGGCTAGAATGCAGTGGTGCAATCTCAGCTCATTGCCACCTCTGCCTCCATGTTCCAGTGATTCTCGTGCCCTGGCCTCCCAAGTAGCTGGGATTACAGGCACAAGCCACCACGCCCAGCTAGTTTTTGTATGTTTAGTAGAGACGGGGTTTCGCCATGCTGGCCAGGCTGGTCTTGAACTCCTGACCTTGAGTGATCCACCCACCTCAGCCTCCCAAAGTGCTGGGATTACAGGTGTGAACCATCATGCCCGGCCTTTATCTCAGTTTTATAAGTTGAAAACTGCAGCTCAGAGAGCACTTAAGATCCCACAACACACAGAGGCAGAGCTGGGACTGAACTCTAAGTCTGTGCGACCCCAAAGCCAGCCTTCACCACGAAGTAATATCGCCTGTCTGTCCAGAGTACCTTGGCGCTCAAGGCCTTTAGGTCTGGTTCCTGGGGACTATACAGTTCACGCAAACCTTTCCAAAACACGGGCTGGACTGCGGAGCTGTGACCTCCCAGCTCAGTCCTCCCAGCATTCCCTACCCCTAAGCCCTGTTTTGCTCCTGTTACAAAGACAGTTAATTTCTGGGGTCAACTGGTCACCTCACTTCCTGCTCATTGTTTTTTGGCCTCAGGCTCTTCAAGAATCAACAGCTCAGGATTCTCAAGCATCTCCAGCAGCTCATCAAGGCTGCCAACCCAGACTGAGGGCTCCCTACTTCCTGTGGGCACAGCTCCAATGATTAGCTCATCTCTTCCTCCCAACACTCTAGGAGGGGGCTGTATCCTCTTGTTACAGATGTAGCCACTGACACTTGGAACGGTGAGGTGCATCATCAAAGTGCAATTTCTACCTTTCTGCAGGAAAATATGGCCATTTATATCATAGGTATGTCAGCAAGGACACTGGCATACTTCATGGCCTAGCAATTCCACTCCTAGGTAAATACACAAATAATGCATACTTCGGTTCACCCAAGCATGCGTACAAAGATGTCATGGCGGTGCCATTGGAATCGCCCTAAACTGGAAACTACCCACATGCCCAACAATGGCAGAGTAGAGTGCTAATGTGTAGTATAGTCAAGCAACGGAATAGCACACAGCAACGAAAATGAACAATATAGATAATCACAGACAAAAGCAGCCAGACAGGAAAGTGTATATACTTTATGATCCTATTTGCATAAAGTTCAAAAACAGGTAAAACTCAACTACAATGTCAGAGGTCAAGATAGTGGCTGCTCTTAAGGGAGGCATCGTAGATGACGCTAACATTGTAAATGACTTTTGGAGGATGAGATAAGGAGGAGTGACTTGAATGGAGTGCAAAGGGGAGTTCTGGGTACTAGGAATGTTCCATTTCTAGACCTCCATACACTTTACATAGTTGTGTTCTCGGAAACCTCAAAGAGCTGTCTGTATGCTTATGAGTGATGCACCGCTCTGGATGTGTACTAGATCACGACAAAACATTTACAAAAAAAAAAAAAAAAAAAAAATTAGTCTTCCCTGACTAAAGGAAGAAAAAAGAAAAATGAATAAAAATTTTTAAAAAATTGTAATTCCACTTGGCAGAAATGTATCCTAAAATAATAGATGCAACAGGTACAAAAATATGAATACATAAATGTGTTCAACTTTGCAGTCTTTAAAATAGCTTAAAATTCGACTTGCCCTAAGTGACTATCAAAAGCAGATTGCGGCCAGGTGCGGTGACTCACACCTGTAATCCCAGCACTTTGGGAGGCTGAGGTGGGCAGATCACTTGAGGTCAGGAGTTTGAGACCTGACCAACATGACGAAACCCCAGCTCTACTAAAAATACAAAGATGAGCCAGGCGTGGTGGTAGGTACCTGTAATCCCAGCTATTTGGGAGGCTGAACCAGGAGAATCACTTGAGCCCAGGAGGCGGAGGTTGCACTGAGCTGAGATCGTGCCACTGCACTCCAGCATTGGCAACAGAACGAGACTGCCAGAAAGAAAAAAAAAAAAAAAAAAAGCAACGCAAAAAACAGATTGGTTGAACACTTTTTGGTATGGTTAGCCAATTTTTTAAGCATACCGCCTTTAGAGTGCAAGAGGGAGGAAAAACATTTTTTTTTAGGTATACTGCCTTTGATAGTGACAGTTGTGTATTTGCATAGAAATACATTCCACACACACTGCCTAAAAACAGCTTGCTACCAAGAAAGCGCAACTCTATGTTGTGGAAAAGACATAAAAATATACAAATGTGTTTAAGTAATTTAAAAATCCTAGAGTTATTTTCCCCGAAATAATAATTAATTATTTCTCATCTCAATACCTGTATGAAAGACTGTTTTGCTTTTGGTTCATCTATATTTTCCAATTTTTCTCTAATGTACAATGTACATGTATTAGTCTTGGAATGAAGTTTTTCAGCCTACAACATGATCCCATCTGGATGGCTGAGAGATCTCAGAAATATTGCGATTAATCAATCATTCACTGGCTGAGTAATGTCCCAGGCACACATCATCTTCTTTAGTTCCTTCCATGACCCTGTGAGGGACCTACTATTCCCGCTTTATAGAAGAACAAACTGAGGCTCAGCAGGGATGTAACTTGCTCAAGGTCACTGACCTTGATTGGAGGCAGACCCACAATTTGAACTCAGCCTGTCTGGCAGAAAACATGTAGTTCTGTGTTGTTGTTGTTTTTTTATTTGTCTGTCTCCCTTTGTATGATCACTTAACCCCCAAACCACACTGATCTGATGATAAATAATGATTAGAAATTACAGCTAAACAAGTGCACCTGAACAACCACTATTAAAGATGAGTTATGGCTGGGCGTGGTGGCTCACGCCTGTAATCCCAGCACTTTGGGAGGCTAAGGCGGGTGGATCACTTGAGGTCAGGAGTTGGAGACAAATCCATAGGAACAGAAAGTCTAACAGTGGTTGCCTGAGGCCAGGGAGGGGAGGGGCTGGAGAGGGAGAACAGGGAGACACCAGTAAAGGGCACCAGAGTTTCTTTTGGAGAGAGATAAAAATGTTCTAAAATTATATTGTTTTGATGGTTGCATAACCCTGTGATTATACTAAAACTATGGGGTTCAATTTAAATGGTGAATCTCATGATGTGTGAATTATATCTCAGTAAAGCCATTTAAAAAACAAATTACTGAATAATCATAACAACAAGGGCAGACATTAACACATTAACTAAGCATTGCCATTTTCTGGCCTCTGTGTTCAACTGTACTTGGATAAGCCTGGGCTGCTACAACCCTCTCCTTCAATTCTGTTAGGTAGGTATGATTCTACGCCCATTCTAGAGATGAGAACTCCAGGATGTGCCCAAGGTCCCACAGCTAGGAAGAGGTATATAAATCATCCTAGATCAAGCTTATCTAATAGTTTCCAGTTAACTGCATCCAAAGTGCTTTGCAAGGCTGGGTGCAGTGGCTCACACCTGTAATCCAGCACTTTGGGAGGCTGAAGTAGGCAGATCACTTGGGGCCAGGAGTTTGAGACCTGCCTGGCCAACATGGTAAAACCCCATCTCTACTAAAAATGCAAAAATTAACCAGGCGTGGTGGTGCACACCTGTAACCCCAGCTACTTGGGAGGTTGAGGCAGGAGAATCACTCAAACCCGGGAGGCAGAGGTTGTAGTGAGCTGAGATCGTACCACTGCACTCCAGCCTGGGTGATGGGGTGGGGGAGAAGTATAAGCACACACGTGCAAACTCACATACACATACTCCCTCTGTCCTGCCTGATTGAAAGCAAAGGATTAGGAAGACAACCTCCCACCTCTGGGACCCTCTTTTGGACACCCAAATCCCTGGAGCCAAGGGCTCAGCTCACAGCTCAGGCAAGACTCCTCTGGCACAGTGACTGAGAGAAAGGATGATTTCTGAAGCCTCAGGAACTGACTTTCAGAACACCCCAGGCCCTAGCAGCTGGAGCTGGTCTAACCCGATGTGCCTGGTGAGCTGCTTCCTCCTAACCGCGCCTCCCACCCCAACCCCCG
>NW_012121709.1:5376213-5389545 GCF_000951035.1 Colobus angolensis palliatus
CCCCACCCCCCGGCTGACCCTGGGCCCCCAACAGGGCCCCTCAAATAAGCACCTGCTGCATGTCTGCCTGCATCAGGGCCCCAAAGCCCACGGAAGGACTTGTCTTTCTGTCAAGGGCTCCTGGATTGGAAGCTTTTCCAGTTTTCTCGTTCCTCCCCTCTGAGCCCTTCTCCAGGGCCCTGAGGTCACAGTTGCCATGGGGATGATGGGCAGAGATTGGCCTTGGTTCCTGGCAGCTGGACCTCATTATTTCTGGTTTTAGATTTCAACCTGAGGGAAATGCACACCAGTCCATGGGGCTGGTGGGAGTTTAACTGGCCTAATCTTTTGGGGATGGAGGTGAACTGTCACTTACTATCAAAAACTTCAGTGTGAAAGAACACACCTGCCTGTCCAAGTGGCTGCTAAGCCCTTGAAGGTGGTGAGCCCAGACTGAGGTGTGAAGTGGAAACCACACACCAGCCTGCGAAGACTAGGTACAAAAAAGAACGTAGACGACAGCAATAACTTTTGATATTGATTATATGGTGAAGTGATCATATTTTAAATATAATGGGCTAAATAAAATACACTATTAAAATTCATCTCACCATTAATTTCTTTACTTGCCTTAATTAGAAAATCTAGAATTACATTACATAATGTAATTACATTACAGCTACTAGCAAATTTGCCATGATTACACCTCACATTATTATTTGTGTTGGGCAGCGCAGGTATATACCCTTTGAACCAGAACTTGATCCCTAGGAACAAATCCTGAGGAATTAGTAAGGTGTATAAAGCGGAACATACCAGGGTAATCATGGTTGCCTATTTAGAGCAGTGAGAAATTGGGGGGCCAAGTGTGCTGCCTCATTCCTTTAATCCCAGCACTTTGGGAGGCCAAGGCTGGTGGATCACCTGAGGTCAGGAGTTCTAGACCAGCCTGGTCAACATGGTAAAACCCCGTCTCTACTAAAAATACAAAGATAAGCCAGGCGTGGTGGCAGGCACCTGTAATCCCAGCTACTCAGGGGGCTGAGGCAGGAGAATCGCTTGAACCCGGGAGGCAGAGGTTGCAGTGAGCCGAGATCACGCCATCACACTCCAGCTTGGGGGACAAGAGTGAGACTTTGTCTCAAAAAAAAAAAAAAAAAAGAAAAAAGAGAAAAGAAGTTGGGGGAAATGCTGAGCCATAGAAAATGAGACAGATTAGTCCTGGTACATCCTAAAGTTGGAATACTACAGTCTTTATAAATATTTTTTAAATATTGTGGGGCATCGGAAAATGTCATATGGCATGTTGTTGCATGGAAAATCCAACAGACTAAGATCTCATTTACACACGGAAGTTCATATTGATATACACATGTGCACAAGAAAAAATAGGAAAGGGTACATAACAAAATAATAGTAGTTGTTTTCAGATGGTAGAATTACAGAACATTTCTCTCCTCTCCTCCCTTCGACCCTAAATGTGGTTATTTGTCCCTTAACTTTTCTGCAATTTACGGAGATTAGTTGTATAATTGTATTTGGGTTAATTTATTTTTTTTGAGATGGAGTCTTGCTCTGTCGCCCAGGCTGGAGTGAGTGGCGCGATCTCCACTCACTGCAAGCTCCGCCTCCCGGGTTCACGCCATTCTCCTTCCTCAGCCTCCCGAGTAGCTAGGACTACAGGTGCCCGCCACCACGCCCAGCTAATTTTTTTGTATTTTTAGTAGAGACAGAATTTCACCGTGTTAGCCAGAATGGTCTCTATCTCCTGACCTCATGATCCGCCCGTCTCGGCCTCCCAAAGTACTGGGATTACAGGCGTGAGCCACCTTGCCTGGCTGGTTAAAAATTTTTTAACCATGATGACTATAATGACAAATAAAAGAAAGAATAGACGTTGATGAGGCTGTAGAGAAACTGAAACTCTCATACATTTACTAGCGGGGATTTAAATGGTACAACCACTGTGGAAAACAGTTTGGTAGTTCCTCAATTAATTAAACATAGAATTACCATGTAAGCCAGCAATTCTACTCCAAAACAATTCTTTTTTTTTTGGAAACGGAGTCTCACTCTGTCGCCGAGGCTGGAGTACAGTGGCGCATTCTCAGCTCACTGCAATCTCCGCCTCCTGGGTTCAGATGATTCTCCTGCCTGAGCCTTCCAAGTAGCTGGGTGGCATGCACCACCACTCTTGGCTAACTTTTGTATTTTTAGTAGAGATGGGGTTTCACCATGTTAGCCATGCTGGCCTGGAACTCCTGACCTGAGGTGATCCATCCGCCTCAGCCTCCCAAAGTGCTGGGATTACAGGCCCGGCCAACAATTCCATTTATACCCAAGAGAAAAGAAAATGTACGTCCACACTAGAAACCTGTAACCAATGTTCAAAGCAGCACTGTTCATCAGCACCAAGAGGTGGAAACAATCCAAACATCCATCAACAAAGGAATGGGTGAACAAAAAGTGACACATCCAGATGACGGATTATTATTCAGCAAAAAAAAAAAAAAAAGAAATGAAACATTGGTAAATGAAAAGAGATGAAGCATTGGTCAGTGTTACGGCATGGACAAACCTTGAAATAATCACACGACGTGAAAGAAGCCAGACATACAAGGCCACATGGTATATGATCCCATTTATATGAAGTGCACTGAACAGACAAATCTAGTGAGACAGAAAGTAGATTGATGGTTGCCAGGGGCTGAAGGGTGTTGGGGGAATGAGAAGTGACTGCCAATGGGTATTCTTTTGGGGGTGATAAGTTTTTCTAGAATTAGGTAGTGGTGGCCAGGCACTGTGGCTCACACCTGTAATCCCAGCACTTTGGGAGGCTGAGGCGGGTGGATCATTTGAGGTCAGGAGTTTGAGACCAGCTAGGCCAACATGAGACCCCCGTCTCTACTGAAAATACAGAAATTAGCCAAATGTGTTGACGGGCACCTGTAGTCCTGGTGCTGGGGAGGCTGAGGCAGGAGAATCATTTGAACCCAGGAGGCGGAGGTTGCAGTGAGCTGAGATAACACCACTGAACTCCAGCCTGGGTGACAGAGCAAGCCTCCATCTCAAAAAAAAAAAAAAAAAAAGAGAGACAGTGGTGATGTTTGTATGACTTTGTGAATATATACTAAAAGCCACAGAACTGTATACTTTTAAACGGTGAATGTCATGAGCTGTGAATTAGGTGTCAATGTAAAAACTGTTTAACCTTGGGTATGAAGGGGCAATAGAAGCCAATTCCTTCCTCAGATGCTGTCAAGGTGGGGTTGAGAATTTCAGTGTCTCCAGGGTCAGAAAGGCATTACATGAGAGAAGGGGCCTGTGTAGGCATGAACTGGAGCCCCACCCTGTCGAAGGGGCTGCCATAGGAGGCCAGATTTTCCCCTTTCATTAAGAGGAGGCAGAAATCCGCTGGGTTACAAAATATCGGCAATCGACTGCAAAGGGTTCTGAATGCTGGGTTAAGCGCATTGCCTGCCTGGCCCTGGCCTCCTCCATCAGGCTGTGGGGACCTGCTTACAGCCCTGCTGTGCTAAGCAACCCGTCACCAGTGGGAGGAGAGCCACACAGGGTAGGGGGTCAAGGACAATGGTCCAGAACAGGGAGGATAGGAAGGGCCCAGGGACAGAGGAGCAGGCCTGAAATCCCTCCTGGAGTCCAGCCTCCTCTCCCTGACTCAGGAGGGAAGAGAATGTTAGCACGTGCTCCCATCCATTTTGGGGCACCAGGACTCTGTGAGACTGTAGTCCCAGGACCCAGGTGAGGGGCATACACACCACTGCCTGCTCTTCCCACAACCCCTGCGGGCCCCCGGGAGTGTGGGGGCCCTGAGAGATACTCCCGAGGCCCCATCTGTGCTTGCATGGCCCTCTGAGCACCTCTGGTCTGCTAGGTGCTTGCTAGAGGCCAGGGAAGCAGACGCAAAAAGCGCAGCCCCATTCTGCTGGAAATGCACATCCCCTCGCCAGGATCTAGGACGGTAAACGCTGCTTTAGCTGGCCAAGGGGCACCAGGGTTGCAGTGGAGGTTCTAGGCCATGGGGATGGGAGTAGGAGGTGATGCCCAATGGGGTTGTGGGGTGGGGTGGATGGTGCTGGCAGAGGGCATGGCAGAGGCAGAGCAGGCAGGGCTCAGGGAGCCTCGGGCTCTTCAACGTGGGTGGAAGACAGGCAGGGAATGAAGCAGCTGGGGTGGTGGGGGTATGAAGGCCTCATCCATCAGGTCAGGGCGTTTGAACTTGCCCCGAGTCTACAGAGGACTCCAAGCCAGGGAAAGAGATCTGAAGTGCCTGTCAATAGACAGGGTGGGTGTGGATGAGACTGAGAGATGGCAGGTGCAGCCGCCCAGGGTGAGGGTGGGGAAGGGGGAAGGTGGAAGGGCTCAGGACAAGGCCCTGCTGGAAGAAGCAAGCACAGCTGAGTGCCTTCTCGCGTGCCCCAGGGACTCCCCAAGCCACCCTGCCTCCCACCCCACCAGCTGTGCCAGCCTGGACACCAGCCCCAGGACACCAAGAGGCATCACTGGGAATGTCCTGGTGACTTCCAAGACCCCCAGCTCTCTCCTGCTTGCCGCCTCTTGAAAGACTGGCCAGGACTCAACCCAAACATTGGGGAAATCCCGGAATACAGAGGTGAGCCAAGCCGGATGGAAAGGTGAGCTCCTGACAGCACTGCCGGGGGAGGCTGCTGTGAGTCTCTGCTACACATCCCACTCAGTTGTCACCCTGAGCTCCCGAGGCTGCTTCCTCCTCTGTGATACAGAGGTGACAACAAGACCTCCTCCCTCTTGAGGTTGTTCACACCATGAAAAACCACCACAAGCTATTCACGATCGCAACCACCAACATGGCAACCACCCAATGTCCACCAACTGGTGAGTGCAAAAACAAAACGGGTATATCCAGGTGATGAGATGTTATAAATACAACACAAAGGGAGGCAGCCCTGTCACACTCCAAGGCATAACGCTAGATATACAAGGCCTGCCTGCTGCAGGATGCCATTTACATGAAATGCCCCAGACAGGCAGATCCGCACAGGCAGAATGCAGATTAGTGGTCACCAGGGACTGGGAGAGGAGGAAATGGGGAGTGACTGCTAATGGGTATGAGGTTTCTTGGAGGGCAATGAAAATGCTCTAGAAATAGATGTGGTGGTGTTTTCATATCATTGTGAATGTAGTTAATGCCACTGAATTGTACACTTTATTTTATTTTTCAATAGGGATTGGGTTTCACCATGTTGGCCACGCTGGTCTCGAACTCCTGACCTTAAGTGATCTGGCCACCTCGGCCTCCCAAAGTGCTGGGATTACAGGCATGAGCCACTGCACCTGGCCTGAATTGTATACTTTAAAATGGTTACAATGTAACTTTTTTGGGGGGTCTCTCACTCTGTCATCCAGGTGGATGGAGTGCAGTGGCACAATCACGGCTCACAGCAGCCTCAAATTCCTAGACTCAAGTGATCCTCCTGCCTCAGCCTCCTGAGTAGCTGGGACTACAGGTGCATACCACAGCACCCAGCTAATTTTTACAATTTTTCTTTTGTAGCGACAGAGTCTTGCTATGTTGCCCAGGCTGGTCTCAAACTCCTGGCCTCAAGTGATCCTTCCACCTCACCCTCCCAAAGTGAGGAGATTACAGGTGTGAGCCACAGTGCCCAACCTAAAATGGTAAATTTTATGTTACATGAATTTTGCATCAATTTTTAAAAAGATCATGCACACCTTTAGCACAAGATCTGGAGGGAGACATAGGAGACGCAGGAGACGCTGGGGTTGCCGGGACTGTTATTATTGTCCCCTAAGTAATCCCGTGATACCATCGTGGCTGTTCAGCTGCATCCAGGCTCACCAGGGACTCAGCAACTTGCATGCCTCCTGTGGCTACAGCCAAAACAATGACTAACCCTGGGCCTTGGGAGGGAGACAGGAAGGGACATCCTCCTTAGCCTTGCAGGGACCACTCCACAGGGGACTACCCTCCATGCCTGGCACACGCAGGGTGCTTCATGATGCTGGATGCCGGTTTGTCTCCTTCACCTGCATTTTCCTTGGATGTCATGTGCTAAACTCGTATACATCATAGATCACTCTTAGCTGCTGGGATGTTAAAATTAACCAAAGATGCATTTGGGCGCACTTGGCCTTGAGAAGGAAGCTCTCAAATCCAATTCTGTCCTTCAGAGCAGCAGCAGCAGCTCGAAGATTAATTGCTGGCATTTATGCAGCACCTTAATACCCTTTTCACGCCAACTACGACCCACTTTGTAAGTGTGAAAGCCAAGGAATTCCTGGTAAGAGCTGCCGCAGGCCCACGTCAGCAGTGTTTACTTCAGCCTCGGATACCAAGGGTCCTGTCAGGATCTCCGTGGGTTTTTTCCTGCCCTGAATGAATCCTCCAATTCTCAGGATTGAAGGGGAAGCTGGGACAGAGTGAATTGACTTTAGAATCTACTCTTCTCTCATGAGCAGTAAGGCAACTGAGAAAGCTGTCAGAGTGGGTGCTCGTGACTTTAAAAATCAGAGTCTGTTTTGCTCATCTATGTTCCCTTCCTACAGCTATGCTCTGTTCTTTACCATGCGCCTTATAGCAGTAATAATAACCACCATATGTTTTAGCTAGGCATGCTGGTGCACGTCTGTCATCCCAGCTACTTGGGAGGCTGAGGCAGGAGAGTTGCTCGAACCTGGGAGGTGGTGGTTCCAGTGAGCCGAGATCGCACCACTGCACTCCAGCTTGGGTGACAGAGTGAGACTCTGTCTCAATAAATAAATTATAATAACCATCATGTGTTAACATTTACCCAGAGGCTAGGACTCGGCCAAATGCCTGGAATTATCTTATTCAGTCCTCACTTTTAGGGTGCCTCCCTTTAGGGCTGTGCCACCCTTTTAGGGTGGTAATCACACTCATTTTATAGATAAAGAAACTGAGTCTCAGAGAGGCTAAGTCACTCCCTGAAGGTCACACAGCTAGGAGCAGCAGAACTGCGACTCAGACCGAGGTCCATGACTTTAGATTCTATTTGCATAGCCATTGGCTAGGCTGTATGCCCAAACTGAGGAGGGATGGAACAATAATATCATTTATGCAATTAGAGAAAATACATATCATTTATGTAATTAGAGAAAAATTTCTCCATTTTAATAAAAAGACTAAAGATGATGAAGGGGAAAAAAAGCAACGTGAATCAGGAGAGATTTTGAGAGTGGGCGAGTGGGCGTCTTTCGGAGCATCTAAGAAGTAGGTTTTCACAGCCTTCCAGAACTATCTTCAGTTCCAGATTTATTCTGAGGCCAAATCAAGCAGAAACAGGCTTATCTAAAGCACAAGGCTGGCCAGGCACAGTGGCTCACGCCTATAATCCCAGAGCTTTGGGAGACTGAGGCAGGTGCATCACTTGAGGCCAGGAGTTTGAGACCAGCCTGGCCAACATGGCAAAACCCCGTTTCCACTAAAAATACAAAAATTAGCCGGGCATGGTGGCGCATGCTTGTGATCCCAGCTACTCAGGAGGCTGAGGCATAAGAATCACTTGAACCTGGGAGGCAGAGGTTGCAGTGAGCCAAGATTGTGCCACTGCACTCCAGGCTGGGTGACAGAGCGAGACTCTCTCAAAAAAAGAAAAAACAGTACAAGGCTTACTTGAGTAGGACACTTGGATCAGGAATTCCAGGTCCTGCTACTCGGAGCTAATACAGATTCTGCCTTCCACTACAAACACTGGATAAAACAAGAAACAAATGTAATGCCCAGCTAAATGGAAGGAAAGGGCAATACCCAAGTGCCAGGGGCAAGGAGGAGACTGGGAACTAGCAGGGTTAGTGACAGACGCTGCTGAGGTAGCCCAGGTGTTAGAGTGGTTTCAGGCTCCAACAGCTAAGTGTGGGGGCTTCAAGTCCACTGAGTGACAGAAGAGGTCTTGGGTCTGCATGAACTGGAGCTGTGCCCCCTCTAAAAAGCTGAAATACAAAAGGCTGCCTCTGCACATCAGGTGGGTCAGAAAAAACATTCCCCACTGGCCCACAGAATAATAAGAAAGCCATCTCTGCTAGGGAGATGGCAGGGGAAAGGGGAAAGGGCAGGCTTCTGCAATGAATCCAAAGTCTAAGACTGAGCCACACACTGGTGAAAAATCCAAGCCTCTGTGGGGCAGGAAACCCAAATCAAGGAGTTAATGTGAAAAGTGTTTCCAGACTGGTGAAAACCTTGAGATACCTAGCACAAGAAATGCAAATGTACTGTGTAAGGCTCTTCTAAAACCCAGGGCACACAGGTATCCTATGGGGCAGTAGGGGGAAGGGCCGAGGGGAGTCGGGAAAAAGTCCAAAGATGAGCTCATAATCAAAAACCAAACCATACAAGAAAATGAACCACGATACAGGAGAATCAGCAGACACAATTAACAAAAGGAATAGCACTCCCAGAAGGCAAAACAGAAGAGACTATATAGTAGGCTTTAAATTATTACAAACAATGGGAGAACAGTACCCTATGAAAAAGAGGTGAATGTGAAAACTATATAGCATTTATAAACATTTTTTTACAAGTCATTGGAATTTTTTTTGAAATTGAATAGGTTAAGGCAGCAAGGTTGTAATAGATGAAGAGAGAATTAGTGAACTGGAAGATGAATCTAAGGAAATGATCCAGCATATGGCACAGAGAAAAAGAAAATATGAAATAAAGATTAAGAGGCATTCAGAGAGAATGAGGTGAACCAACATTTTTCTAATAGGAATTACTAATGAAGAAGATAAAGAGAAAGGGAAGAGATAATATTTTCATAATGGAAGATATGAACTTTCTTTAGAATTAAACAACATAAACCATTCCCAGGATAAATAAAGATAAATCCACACCTAGACAGAGCATGTACAAAACACCAATGACAAAAATTTTACAACAGGGAAAAGGCAAAAATAGGTTTCTGCAAAGAAACATCAATTAGACTAACAGCTGATTTCTCAACAGCAACAAGACCAAAAATGAATCGCTGAAAAAAAAAAAAAAAAATCCAGCAAACTTACATTTTACACCTAGCCAAATGTTCGTTCATGCATGCCTGCAAAATAACAATATCTTCAAAGTTTACAACTCACAGAGCCTCACTGAAAAATCTATGGAAAGGTGCATTAAATAAGAAAACTATATTCATAAGGAAGACTGGCTGCAAGAATAGTGTCTGCATAAAATAATAATGAACAACATGTAGGTTCTTAAATACTATGGAGTGATACAAATTAAAATACATTAAGGTCCCCAATTATGAGCACAAGGGCAGAGATGGTGATTAAGTTTAGGCATGTCCAAGATAGCAGACATATAAAAAATGAATTACTAAAAATAGTTATAGCATGCCCTTTAAAAGAAGATACGTAGCCAGCTCCTGAAATGATTAGTAACTGCCAATAACTCTCAAGCACTGAGGATGGGTCAAGAGCTCTGCCCAAATTCTAACTAATCCTCACAACATTCGGTGACACAGGTTCTATTTTTGCTCTCATTTTACAGGTGAGGAAACTGAGGCTCAGGGAGGCAAAGTGCCTTGCCTAGACGGTAAGAGGCACCGCCATGATATAAACCCACATCTATCTGCTGGAAAAGGACAGGTGGTAAGAAGCCACCTGTATGCCACAGTGGGACTCTGGCTGAGGTCCTCGGGGAATGCAGGCAAGGGCAAGACAGGAGACCCCCTTAGAAATACCAGGTGAGTGAGGCCAGAAAGTGCTGGGTATTTGTTCAGGGTTCTCTGAACACTGGGATCTTGGCATAGGTGCTCAGGAGGAGCTTAGGGAACCCTCTTCCAACCTCAGCACGTGGGACAAGCTGGCCTCTACAGCCCCCCTTTGGGGACTGCTGTCTCCGGCCTGGCCACCTGCCCTCCCTCCTGGAGGCACCTGGGCCCTGAGACCTCCACTGACCTGCCAGGGAGCAGTGCCAAGATCGGAAGGCTTGCTCCTGACAGAGTGCCGGTCTGCAAAGGTCACACCGCTGGGACGACAAAGAGCTTTTTTGTCCTAGTGCTCCGTGGCCACCACCACCAGCGGAAATCACCCACTCGACCTTCTGGTTTTATAAATTAATAATTAAGCTGGAGCAGGCAATAGGAAGGCTGGCAGGACCAGGGGTGCCCAGGCCCTCACCCTGTACAGTCACACCAGCACGGACAAAAGAACAAAAGAGGCCCTGACTTTTCTTCCCAGAACCATGGGCCCTTCTGAGCTGAAAACACCTCATTCCCTCAGCTTGAGATAACAGATCCTAACGTGCTCTGCAAAGGGAAGAGCATCTTATCAACACCCAGGGTATTCTGTTTGTCTTACTGGGCCGTATGGCATGTCTGAGCGTTGATTAAATTTCCATGATGCATTCTGGAGACCATTAACTCACAAAAGCATATCCTGCCAGGGTGGTGGTAGGGGAGGCAAGAAAGATGCAGCAGGGATCTAATTACCGCTAACCTGCAGAGCGAGGTGGTCTTGGAGAGGACTGCCAGTGGCTTGTATAGAGAAAACACAAATTCTTCTGAAACAGACCTGAGCCACCCAGTGAGACCCTAGGAAACAGAGGGGGCGGCACCCTCCTGCCTCTTCCTCCCAGCCGTGGTCCCCACTCCCCTCCCACTGCCCACTACTAAGCTTGTTCTTCCCAGGGGCAGCCCACCTAGATTCTAGAACTTTCCACATCACCCAGAACCAATCCTATGTGCCTCAAGGTCCAGTTCTCCCCTTGCCAACTTGGTAAACAATGTGTGGAACTCTACTGAAGAGGTTGTGGGGTAACAGCGTGGCCTCCCCCAGATCATACAGACGTGCGGACTCTCAGAATCTCAGTCCGGAACATGTGGGGTTCCCGGCATGCGGGAAAGGCAGTTTCTCCTGGCACTTGCAAATCCCACTAGAAGGCCTAGTTTTGAGTCTGGGTTCCCTACCCGGCAGCTAAGTGACCTTGGGCAGTCATTTCCTGTGTCCAAACCTCAGTTTGCCCATCTGTAAACTGGCAGCAATAGTCCCGCCCTCAAAGGGCTTTTCAGCAGAGCAGATGATTGACAAGTGCTCAAGAAAGAGCAGCTGTCGCCTCATTCACAGCTGGCTGCGGCTTTTAAGGGCAGGACTGGTGGCTCAGAGAAGGACACGGCCTGGATGAGGCATTTGAGCAAAGTGGCACACGACAGCTCCAGTGCCCAGCTCAGTGCACACGGAACACCAGCCTCCAGGGTCCTGCTCTGTGGCTGCTGCAGATGGTGAGATGATGGGGGTCCAGGTGAACAGAATAAAAAATACCAGCACGGGCCAGAGCAGGCAGGTGCCTTTGGTTGATCCCCAGCCCTTTGGGAAGCTTCCACAGCAGGCCTTCTCCTGCAAGTTTCCCCTGTGAGCTCCCAGACGGGAGAGCAGGGGAGGCCTGGAAGCCCCATCCAATCAAGGCAGAAAGGGTTCCAGAGGCTGTGGGTCCCATGATCCGGACCACTCTGTGGATGACTCCAGGCCGGGGCCCCCCAGCTCCTGCCCCAGAGCTCAGAGCTCAGCATACAGCACTGGTCCTCCCCCGCCCCCTCCATTTCATGGACACATTCATTCCGCCTCTGCTGAGGAGCCACTGTCTGAGGAGGGAGCCTGAGGTGGGAGGATCACTTGAGCCTGGGAGTTAGAGGCTGCAGTGAACTGTGATTGCACCACTATGCTCCAGCCTGGGCAACAGAACAGGGCCATCTCAAAAACAAATTAATTTTGAACAATCAATGAAAGTAATTATTTGAATCATTTTCTTACTGAGGCATGATTTGCATACAGTGGAAAACACTTCACTGTTTAGAGACTCTGATAAGGGCAGAGGGCCCTCCCCAGAGGCACTCAGACAATTCCGTATCTTATTTCATGGAGTTCATGGACTCCCTGAAGATCCCAGGGGAAAAGCCACAACCTAGCCCAGAGGAAGAGAAAAGGCGCGGTGACTTTGGCTGTTTGGCTGTTCAGCTTTGGTGGATGACGGAACACTGTGGAGTTCGCTGGTCCACCCTGGCCCATCAGACCCTTCTTCCCGCTACGCTACAGTCGTTGTGGTGCTCCCCTGTCCCCCTCGAGCCCCTGAGCTTCTGGAGGGCAAGGAACGCATCTGGTCCACCCTGGTGGCAGAATATGGCTAATTGTGAATGAGCCAAGTCCACGGTCTGGGGCCACTTAAAGACTTTAGAACCAAGAAGTATTGCCCAGGGGTGAGAATGCAGTGGCAAAAGCGGCGCCACCCCCAGCAGCCACACTTGGCCACGCCAGTCCTCCCTGCCATCTCTAGTTCCTTCTCTAAATGGGATTAGACCAGGAATGGAATCTGACTCTTTTTTTTTTTTTTTGGAGACAGTCTCACTCTGTCAGCCAAGCTAGAGCGCAGTGGCACTAACTCCTGGGCTCAAGTGAACCTCCTGCCTTGGCCTCCCAAAGTGCTGGGATTACAAGCACGAGCCACTGCACCAGTCTGTGACTCTCCTTCTCATTCTGATGCCTGTGGCCTTGGGCAGTCACCTCCTCTCTTGAGCCTCAATGTCTGCATCTGTAAAATGGGAAACCAACCGTGTTCCTGGGAGGATTCCATCAGCTACTGCGGATATGCTGCCTGGCTCAGCTGAACGTTTGGCAGATGTCACGCTCCTGAGAAACATTAGCTCTTACCATCATGAGGTCTGAACTCTAGGTCTGGAGATTTTTTTTTTTTTTTTCCTTTTCCTTCTGGCAGCTTCTTGGCGTCAACATAGACATGCCTGAGGAGCTGTTCTGGAGCCTGAAGGAAAAAACAGACCCTTCACCTCTCCCAGAATCCTCCCTTTTATTATTTCCCTTCCAGCTCTGGGAGCAGACACGGATGGGGGGACAGGAAGTGGGGCCACCTCCAGGCCAGCTCAAGGTGGTGAAGGACAACTGACTCAGGTGAATGATTCCCAAGGAGCCGCCCTTCTCTCGGTCAGGGCCCATTTGCACCTCGGTCCACACACCAGACACCACTCGGCTCCTGTCACCAAGGGTGCACGGGGAAGGTGAGCTCAAACACACCCCCGGGACGCCTTCGCTCCGGCTTTTCATATGAATCTTAACAATCTAGATGTGAGCTTTCTTGGCTCAGAACGGATTCCTGGGAATACTCGTTTCTGGTTTAAAGCAATCAATGAGACTCTAACAGGCAGGAAGAAGGGAGGTGGGCACACAGACCTAATGATGCCCTGTGTGGGCGCGCTGCTGCTCAGGCGTATTTTTGGTGGGGCTGGCTCAGTGCTGATGCCAAAAGAGTTCATCGTGAAGGGAGGGAACCGGAGATGCTGGGAGGGCTGGCAGCCGAGGACAGCTGGTGAGGGT
>NW_012121709.1:5390150-5394372 GCF_000951035.1 Colobus angolensis palliatus
AAAAAAAAAAAAAGAGAGAGAGAGACACAAGGTTAAGAGGAAAGGTTTGAGTTTGTTTATTCTTGTTTTTGTTTTTTTTTTTTCAGACAGCGTTCACTCTGTC
This sequence comes from Colobus angolensis palliatus, assembly GCF_000951035.1. NCBI lineage: Eukaryota > Metazoa > Chordata > Mammalia > Primates > Cercopithecidae > Colobus > Colobus angolensis. The sequence continues at coordinate 5,390,254 of NW_012121709.1, forward strand.
GCCCAGGCTGGAGGACAGTGGCATCATCTCAGCACACCGCAACCTCTACCACCCAGGTTCAAGCGATTCTCCTACCTGAGCCTCCCAGATAGCTGGGATTACAGGCGTCTGCCACTGCGCACAGCTAATTTTTGTAGTTTTAGTAGAGACGGGGTTTCACCATTTTGGCCAGGCTGGTCTTGAACTCCTGACCTCTCATGATTCACCTGCCTCGGCCTCCCAAAGTGCTGGGATTATAGGCATGAGCCACCGTGTCTGGCCTAACCTTACCCTGGGTGGAGACAGAGAAAGGCTCCCATATGTAAACATCTAATTGTGTACATCAAATGAAAACAGTGCTTTAGGCAGAGGAACAGCTTTTGTGCAAAGACCTGAAGGTGAGAAAAAATACGGGCAGTCTTTTTCTACCCCTTCTTGGTTCCTAGAAATTCAAGTGGCAACTACACACAGTGAAAGCATGCTGGCAGTAAGATAGCAGCCTTGGGGCCAGGCATGGTGGCTCATGCCTGTAACTCCAGTGCTTTCAGGAGACTGAAGTGGGAGGACCGCTTTGAGGCCAGGAATTTGAGACTAGCCTGGTCAACATGGCAGGACCCCTGTCTCTGCAAAAAAATTTAAAATTAGCTGGTGTGGTGGCGCACACCTGTAGCTACTGGGAAGGCTGAGGCAGGAGGATCGCTGGAGCCCAGGAGTTCGAGGTTGCAGTGAGCTTGATCAGGCCCCTTGCACTCCCGCCTGGGTGAGAGAGTGAGACCCTGCCTCAAAAACTAAAAATTAAAAAAATTTGGTAAAAAAGAAAGTCGACTTGGGGATCCTGTGATCTCCAATTCCTCCACTTACCAGCTGTGGGACTGCAGGCAAGCTGGTTTACCTCTCTAAGCCTCAGTTTCCTCACCTGTAAAATGGCCCTAACACCGCCTTCCTGGGGGATCTTTACTATAAAAAGAGCGTCATGCAGAGAGCGCCAGCGTGGAGCCTCGTGCTCAGCAGGTGCCTGGGGAATTATGTTCATTATCACCATCCTCAGCCTGACTTTCTGGTCCTTTCTGAATGGTGTTCTCAGAAAGGGACCATGCTGATTCCTCCCCAGGAAGTCAGGGGTCATCTTGGTCCTCAGGGAGGCAGGGAGAGTCAGCAGCCCTGGAGACTCAGCCTGTCCTCTGGCCACCTTACCCTGAGGCTCTTCTCCCTGCTTCTCAGGGAAGATTCCCAAGGGAACGGCCTTGGAGGAAGGGACCTGCGTGACCCACTGGGTCTCTGGGAGCTGACGTTCCCATGCCAAGCCAATCGCGTCGCATACATACGTACGTAACCTTATTGAATCCATACAACTACTTCAGGATCCAGGTGGGGGTACTGAGGCTCAGAGAGGTAAAATGATTTGCCCAAGGTCATGTAGCTGGGAGAGGTGGGACCAAGATTCAACTCTCAGCTGTGGCTCGGAGTGACCAGGACATACAAGAGTGTTTAAAGCATAGTCAATAACAAACATGTACACGTGTTTGGTCTAACTACTTCACATATATTAACTCACTTAATCCTTCCCAACAACTTCAAGGGAGGTACTATGACTATGCCCATTTTATAGTAGATAAAACTGAGGCTCAGAGAGCATAAGTGACTTGCCCAAGGTACCTGGCAAGGCCCTTGAAGCCAGGCTCCTGCCACAGCCTGAGCCCTGACGACAGCTGTGTCCTCATCTCATGCATTCTCATTTACTGTTGCTGGCTTGTCCCTGACACAGGGCCTCTGCATTCGAAGTCCCCTCAGCTGGAGATGCCCTTTCCACTGATTTGCACACCCCTGGCTCATTCTTACTTGGATTTCTGTCCCATTATCACCTCCTCAGGGAGACCCTCCGGATCCACCCTAAAGCTCCATTCTCAAGCCACCCTGCTATGCCTCGTTCACAGTTTAACACCTGTGGGGCGTTTTGTTTACTGTGTGTCCCTCTCCAGGAACAGCAGCCTCTCTGGGTCATCTCTAAATCCCCAGTCCCTGGTCTATAAATATTTGCTAAGTGGGTAAAAGTGACCGAATTATGCAGTCCCTTTCGGAGGAGGACCAGGGGCAACTTTCCACCTACCTAAAGTTCCACCTGCCTACTCTGGTCTAACGTCAGAACCTCCTCTCTGACCCTCTCCATCTCCCTTGGGTTATGAAATCTGAGCTCTGGGCAGCAAGAAGGGAAGTCGCTGCAGCTACATCTAGGAAGGTTACAGAGCAGGAACACAGCATCTCTCATCCCCGTGGGAGGCTGGACCCAGGAAACTGACAAGACTCCCAGCATGCTCTGCAGCCCTTCCTCCCTGTCAAACCCACAACCGGGCGGAATTCCCGAGTGTCCCGTGGGCTGCCGGGGAGCCCACCCCTCCAGCGGGGATCCCAGCCACAGAGAATGCCCATTGACATCCATCCAGATTCAAAGCAGTGGGAGGCTAGGAAAGGGCACGTGAGAAATAATAAAACCAGGGAAGACCCAAGCAAGCAAGAGCTAGAGGAATCCCTCCTTTCTCTCTCACATTAGTCTTCAGATTGAAGTGCATAAAACTTTTTAAGTAAAATATTCAACATAGTTCAAAAGGAACATATAAAAACGTTTACAGAGCAAAAGCTCCCTCTCCCTTCACCCTTTCCACTCCCCCCGCAACCCCTACCAATTATATATTAGTACTTTCTGGTGGATTCTTCCAGTTTGCAAATATAGCAATGACAAATGTATACTCTTATTTTCCCCTCTTTTTACATTTTCTATTTCTTTTTACTTTGCAGCTCCAGCTCAAAGGATCCTTTTTTAAAAGACAGATAAAAGGGTACCATATTACATATGCTGAGCCACACCTTTTACTTCTCTAGTTGGATAAAATTCTATATTTCTACACACACAGAGATACAGATATAGATGTATAAGTGCGTGCATACACACACCAGTTATTAATGGTTTTCTGCAATGTTCATCTAGTTCTCCTGGAAAGGGGTATTTAGATTGGGGGTCAAGAGGGGGTGCTTTTCAGCTGACACACAAACAGCTGGGCCACCCTCTCTTGGTGATCAATACTGGAGGCTGGTTCTCTGCACTTGAAGCAGATGCCAGGAGCTAGCTCTTTCCCAAAACATCTGCAGCTCCCATTTCCTGAGCGTCTACCAGGTACTAGGAGAACTCTTACAACAGAGAAGGAAAGCTGAGAATCAGAGAGGTAAAGTGACTAGCCCAAGGTCACACAGCCAGGAAGTGGAGCTGGCAGGGTTCACAGCCGGTCTGTCCCTCGCCAAAGCCGGTTTGTTCCCACACCTGGCCCCCGCGGTCTCCAGTCCACACCCTGGTCCACAGCCGGAGGCAGAACCGGCCACGCCGAGGTCAGGACCCAGGGCCAAGTCCCCAGCCAGGCTGAACTCGGCGGACAAGCGCTCTCTCCGCCATTTCCCTGCGGGCACCTCGGCCCGGCCTCCCAGGGCGCCCCGCCCCCGGGCCGATGCGGGGTGCGCAGCCTTTGCTGGCCCCGGCAGACCCAGTGAACTCAGGCGAGGACGCCGGGCTCCGGGCAAAGTGCTCTGCGGCCGCTGCCTAGCTAAAGCCTCCCAGCCACCCGCGGGGATGAGGCCGCCTGAACCCATTGTACAGATGCGAGGACGAATGCAGGCGCGGAGAGCCGGCTGTCCTGCCTAAGGTCACCCGGCCGGGGAGCGTCGGAGCCCGGTTCCCACCCTGGTCCGCTGACTTCAAAACTTTCCGCTCCTGCGCTGCCGAATGCACAACGACTCTCAGGTGCGGGGCGCGCGCACCAGCCGGGCTGCCTGAGGCGCTTGCCCGCCCGGCTCGAGGCACCTGCCCTGCGCTTGGGAAGCCTGGGCCCCGCTCCCTCCCCGGTCCGCAGTCCCCCGGCCAGGGAGTTCCTGGGCCAGTCCGAGGCTGAGCGGCTGCGGCACTGAGCATCGTCGCACAGGTCCTCGCCGCCACCGCTTGTCTCCTAGTATGCGAAGTGGCCGGCGGGGACCCATTTGAAAGAGGAGGAGACTGAGGCGCAGAGAGGGCCCGCCAGTGGCCCAAGGTCACACAGCGCGGCGGCGGGCCGGGGCCCCCAACAGTGGCCGTTAGGAGGTCCCGCCCCGGTCCCCGCG
>NW_012121709.1:5394717-5398339 GCF_000951035.1 Colobus angolensis palliatus
GGGGGAGCACCCAGCCCCGGCCAGGAACCCGCCGGGAAGAGGACCCTGGAGCCCACCGTTCTGGGTTCCCAGGCCGCGCAGCAGCGGCCACGTACTCCTCGCCCCTTCCGCGCCCCTGCTGGATCTGGAAGGAAACAGGTGTGAGCAAAGTTGGGGGCGTGGGTAGGAGGGGTGGGACCCCTGGGAGGTGTTAGGCCCACTCCCAACCCATCCCACCTTACATCCTCCAGATCTCAGGAGGGAGACTCCACCTAGATAGTCAAGGAAGTAGGCGAGCATGAATTAAATCTATGGAGAACAACAGTAATAATAATCCTATTTGAAAGTGCACCATGCGCTTTCGTTTATTCCAGGAAAGCCCCAGCACCCTTCTGAGGTGAACACACCCACGTGGCGGCCCTTGTGGGCCCTGCACAGCCCGGCAGCTGAGGGGCACCTCAAACTGCAGGAGCGCGCTGGGCGTGGTGGCTCACGCCTGTAATCCCAGCACTTTGGGAGGCCAAGGCGGGCGGATCACTTGAGCTCATGAGTTCGAGACCAGCCTGGCCAACATGGTGAAACCCCGTCTCTACTAAAAACACAAAAATTAGCCAGGCTCGGTGGCACATGCCTGTAATCCCAGCTACTTCGGAGGTTAAGGCAGGAGAATCACTTGCACCTGGAAGGCAGAGGTTGCAGTGAACTGAGATCTTGCCACTGCACTCCAGCCTGGGCAACGTAGCAAGACTCTGTCTCAAAAAAAAAAAGGCAGAAGCGGGCCCAGGAGGCTGCATTTGGGACAAACTGCTGGAGAGAGGGCCATGCTGGTGGTCCCCACGCCCATTAGGGAAGTTCTGGGTTAAGATGGCTTAAGGGGTTGGCTCTCCATCCAGGTGGGGTGACTGGGGCCGATGCTGTTGCTTGTGTAACATGACTCCACCTCCTTAAAATAAGGATAAATTAATGAGATGTCCACCAAAGGGCCTGGCATGGACACAGCACATGGCCACAGAGGCTGGTGGGCACTGTGGAATCTTGTCCCCTGGAGAGGCACACAGCCAAGCAAAACATCAGGGTCAACCTGTTCTGAAGGCTCTAGTAACAACAGTGCTTAGTAACACCACCATCAATGACTGTCAGGTATCAGGTCTGTTCTGGACGTTAGGCTCCATGGTAAATGCTGGGGGAGAAGGGGGACAGGGTAGGGGGCAGCAGTTTTTCAGTGCCCACAGAGGGGACTTGGGTGGACCTACCTCCATCAGTTTCACAGGCTGCTGGGACGGGCGCTGCTGATAACTGCTGTTCATTCCTGTAGACTACAGGCTTAAGCCAAGGGTCACAGCCCTTTCCAGGGGCAGGAGGTGACTTTCAGAGCCCGAGGTAGAGGGTGGGGGTTGGTCCTGAAACCACCTAGAGCAGCAGAATCAGCCCCTTCCTGGTTGCAAATCCAGCTTTTGGCCAGGTGCAGTGGCTCCTGTCTGTCATCTCACCACTTTGGGAGGCTGAGGCAGGAGGATTGAGCCCAGGAGTTTGAGACCAGCCTGGGCAACATAGCAAGACCCCAGCTTTACCAAAAATTAAAACTTTTTAAAAATGAGCTGGGCACAATCGTGTGTGCCTGAAGTCCCAGCTACTTGGGAGGATGAGGCAGGAGGATCGCTTGAGCCCAGTAGTTAGAGGCTGCAGTGAGCTATGATTGCACCACTGTACTCCAGCCCAGGCAACAAAGCGAGACCCTGTCTCTAAAATGGAAAATCCAGCTTCCCCTTACACTGCCTGTCTGCAGCTAAGGCAGCCCCTGCAATCTGCATTTTAAAGCACTCTCCAGAGGGCAGTGCAAGACCTGATCAAGGTGGAAAGATGTTGGCTGTGGGGCATCAACGGGTCTGAGCTGGCTGGACAGCTGATCTAGGGATTGCATTTCGGGTTAGAAGGATTCTGGAAACAGGCAGGCCTCTGGGATCAGGAAAAGGAGGCTCAGTACTCCCTGGGAGTTCTGAGCCTCTGAGCCAGCCCATTACATACAGCTGCTGGGAGCAATTTTATTCCAACTTAAAATGTCAATTCCTGGAATTTTATTATATTAAATTAGTCAAGGATTAAATGATGGAGCTGTCTGATGTAGGGGACAGGAAGTGGCATTCTCTGGACATCAGCCCTCCTGCTTGGCACAGTTGCTCCAGTGGGGACAAAAGCCTTGGGACAAGGAGAGGGGCACATACCTTCACACTGTCCCTTGGTAATCTTGAGGAAGCTCCTGGTATCTAGGATGAAGGGAGCCTGTCCTACCAGATCACCTGTCTACGCTGACCCACTGACTGCTGTTAGCTACTAGACAAGCACTTGTACTTGTTCCTTTTGCCTGAAACTCTCTTCCACTCCCGCTTCCTCTTCAGACCTCAGTGGAAATTCACATCCTCAGGGAGGCCTTCTCAAAGTCCTCATCCCCTCTCCTGGGTCCACAGCCAAACAAGCCACCATCACCAGCCAGCAGGGAGCTGGGAAGGAGGAAGTCTTGCGTAGGATGACAGAGGAGGATTATTCCTAATTGCAAGGCTTGGAGAAGTAATCAGGAGATCCTTGGAGCAGCACGAAGGCAGAAAAAACCAAGGCACAATTTATGCATTCGTTCAATCATTTATTCATTGCACATTTATTGAGCACCTACTATGTTCAGGGCTCTGGCTGGGTCCTGGAGCCACAGCCAGGAATAAGATGCCACCTTCACTCCTGAGGAACTCCTGGTGGGGTGAGGAGACAGACATAGGGGCAGTAACAAATCTGATGGGTAAACAAGGGTTGATGTGATGGAGCCCACAGAGAGATGGAATGTTCAAACCAGAATGGGCCCCTGGAGAGATTCTGTCATCCCTAAAGCTGAGCTTCAGGAAGTCCAGGACTGTCCCCAACTGTAGTCCTGAAGGGATACAGCAAAGCCAAATTCTTGGTGGACAGATGTCTCTGTGTGGGCCTCTGCAGTGGCACCCACCATCTGCCCGGGCTCTGCCCTCCTCTGGCAATGATGCGCACATCGCAGGGCGGCCTTCACACAAAGCCAGCCGCTGCCTGTTCCAGGACGTCATGGCTTTCATTCAAACCTACCAGTGGCTCTGCAGGCATCAACAAAGCAAGAAGCAAGAATGAGGTCTGCAGCTGTGCATGGGGTCTGGCCAGGGCTCATTGGATTTTTTTGTCTAGAGCCCTGGAAGAGGGGCACCCCGTGGGGGGCGAGCTTTATCCCCCACAATAACACAGCATGACTTTTGGAGCACTGGGAAGCACTTTAGTCACCAGGCAACTGCGTCTTTTCTCCCAGAGGACCTCCTCCCGGAGGAGCTGATTAAAAGTGGTGGCCGCAATTCATATAGCTGGTCCCTGTGATGCCACAAAGGGCAGCTGAGCCCAGAGACAGCCAAGACAGTCTTCACTTGACTGTCCCACCTTCCTGTCAAAGAGGGCTATGAAACCATACTTGGGCAAGTTAACCTCTCTCATCCTCAGTTTCCCTATCTGCAAAGTGGCAATAACGTTGTAAGGGTTAAATGCAGATTCATATATGTAAGGTGATTCATATATGTAAGGTGATTCATATATGTAAGGTGATTGTGAAGGTTAAATGCAGATTCATATATGTAACATTGTA
>NW_012121709.1:5398524-5410194 GCF_000951035.1 Colobus angolensis palliatus
AGGTGATTCATATATGTAAGGTGATTGTGAAGGTTAGATGCAGATTCATATATGTAACATTGTAAGGGTTAAATGCAGATTCATATACGGAAGGTTCTTAAAACTGCCCGACACAGTAAGCGCTAGCCAGTGGTGAGCTGGTAAACAAGTTCTCTGAAAAGGGCAGGAGGGGAGGAAGTCCTAATCTGCAGCAGTTGCCAATTTCTGTGTGTAAATACTCCTACCATAGTCAATTTCAAGTTACTGATAATTTAACAACAGGCTTGCAAAATCTCTGAATTTTGTTTTTTAGATATGGGGTCTCACTATGTCGCTCAGGCTAGCGTCGAACTCCTGGGCTCAGAGGATCCTCCTGCTTCAGCTTTCTAGGTAGTTGCGAATACAGGCATGCACCACCATGCCCGGCTTAAAATCCCTGAATATTTAACCATTTGCTCTTGCAAGTCAGTCAAGACCAGGAAACTATTACCTAGTTGACTGCCATATGTTCATTTACTTGTTCATGCATTCACCATTGAGTGCCAGGAGTTTGGACACTACAGTGAAGGAGACAGTCCCTGACCTCAGGGATCCCAAAGTCTGCAAGGAAAGAGATGTGAACAGAACATCATGATATGCTAGCTGGTACCAGTCACTGCAGGGGCCTGGAGGAGAGGCACCCAGCATATCCCCATTTTACTGATAGAAAAACCACGATGTTCCCAAAAGATTGTAAACCAGAATCAGAGCATAGACTTGAAGGTGTCTGAAGAGCAGTTTCTGTAATTCACCTGTCCCTTCTAATGGTTTAGCTTGGAGCAACTCCCAAGGCATGGTAATGTTCCAGGAGCAACATGACATTTTTCTTAGCATTTGGGCCACTGACCAAGAGATTTATGGGGACTCTAAGTACCATTGAGACTTCCTTTGCAAAAATTATAACAGAAAGTTATGACACTGAGAGAGATCTGATCTCACCAACCCTCATCTTGCCTCGAACCTCCAAAATGCCCTTGGTCGTTCCTGGGCTTGAGCCAAGCTAACTTTGGGATAAATTTAATTTATAGTTTAAATTATAATAGCCCTTCCCCAAAACTAAGCCACCTTCATAAAACTAATGAAAGGCTACCAGGTAGCCGGGCACAGTGGCTTAAGCTTGAAATCCCAGCACTTTGAGAGGCTGAGGTGGGAGGATCGCTTGAGCCAGGAGTTCAAGACTAGCCTGGGTAACATAGTGAGACCCTGCCTCTACAAAAAATAAAAAATTAGTTGTGCATGATAGCACGTGCCTTTGGTCCCAGCTACTCAGGAGGCTGAAGTGGGAGGATCACTTGAGCCCAGGAGTTTTAAGCTGCAGTGAGCCATGATCACACCACTGTGTTCCTGCCTGGGGGACAGAGTAAGAATCTGTCTCTTTAAAAAAATGAAAAGAAAAGGACACCAGGTTAGGAGGATGAGAGGGGCCTGAATTCCACTAAGACGCAGGCGTAGTTAAATGACAACCAGCCGTTATTCCAGAGGACACAAGATTTGCAACTGCCCCAATTCACTATTATGGAACCTAAGATTAGCCTTTTAAGATGTCTTTTCCTGCATTTCTGATGACTGGATGGTCCCACCCAGACCCTCAACTCTTGGCTCAGCCTGTCCTGTGGCCCCCACCCAGAAGTGGACTCGGTGCACAAGGACCATTTTCCACATCCCTATGACTGCATCCCCAACCAATCAGCAGCCCCCATTCCCCTAGCCTCCTGCCCGCCAAACTAGCCTTTAAAAACCCTAGCCTCCAAATTTTTCAGATTGATTTGATTTGACACAGGATGGCCAGCTTTGTGTCAATTAAGCTCTTTCTTTATTGCAATGCCGTTGTCTCAGTGAATTGGTTTTTGTCTGTGCAGCGGGCAGGAGGAACTCATCAGGTGGTTACATCATCTTGCTTGGCCTCTTAGTGAAGACTGCACCTAAACCACATCAAACAAGCAATGTGCGGTGATGCTCTCATAAAATAGGTCCAGGGAGCGGGAGACCGCACAGGTGGCCTGCGTCAGTGATTTGGCTCTAACACAGATGCTTTTTCTCATAAGATCATTCAGGCTCCTTAGGTTGGTTTCATATGTCTCTTGGTTTTCGTGTCAATGGGATCAGAGATTCATCTGCAATTTGCATTTTGAAATTAAAATTATCATTTTGATTTTTTTTTGAACAATCTTTTTTCCCCTGAGGCATCCTGATCTTCCCCCATAGCCGTGGGCATGCTATAGGAGATAGATTCAGATCTGAGTTGAATCCTGACTCTGCCCACTCTCAGCTGTGTACCACTGGGTTGGTTACATTGCAACTCCAAACCTCAATGTCTTCATCGGTATAATAGGCCTCACAATCCCATCATTGAAAAGTCGGAACAAGGGTGAAATGGCTGGCATAGAGCACACCCTTCCCAACTGTCTGTTCCTTTTTTTTTGGTGGGGGGTAGTTGAATATCAAGGACTTTATAGGCAGCCTGACTCTCCTATCTCTTCTAGCCTCCCGTCCCTCCCAGCCCCGTGACTCCCAGTGCGACACATCAGTGAAACTCACACTCAAATCTCTGTCCGGCTCCCGGTTCTTACAGAATCAGGTTTCATCTTGGGAGAATGACCGCAGCAAGGGGGTTTTAGAATAGTTCCTTCTCTTCATTCTCTGAAAGCTTTAAACTCAACCTTAAGTTAGAAAATCACTCCTTGCCCCTTCCTGGGTGGCACAATCACTGCTGTCACCAACATCATTGCCTCAGCCCATGGCTGGAGCTGAGCGGCCCAGACCTCAGAGGGATGCTGCCCCATGGGGGGGCAGGCTGGCTGCCTAAAAATAGGAGAAGGAGACTGGGGCTCTTGGGGAGGGCAGCTTGAACTTGTTTTTCTATTATTTATATAATTATAAATAGTGACCAATTACCAGAACTTGCAGGGGGCAGATGGAATGTTGTCCCTGGATGGGCTTCAAACTCTGCATTATTGTCCAAGAAACAAAGTTACCAACCAGAAAGAGGTGGCAAAGACCCCAAATCTATTTTCACTTCACCTTTACATCGAGCCTGGTGGGGGAGGCTGGGCAGGGGCCACGGGGGTGGGAGCTGCCGAAGAAGACAGGAATAGTCAGCATTTGGAAGGCTCTGCTAGGACCTCTTCTCAGGTAGAAATGCAACAGCCTCGGGTAGAGATGCTTTTGTTTATTCATTTGTGATTTGGGGAGAGGCATCTTACACCATTAGACAGGACTGTGTGGTAGGCAGAACAGTGGCTCCCAAAGACACCCATGTCCTAATCCCTGGAACCTGTGAATATGTTAGGTTACATGGCAAGAGGGAATTAAAGGAGCAGATGGAATGAAGGTTGCTAATCAGCTGACCCTGAGATGGGGGAGATTACCCTGGATTATCTGGGTGGGCCCAATGTAACCGCAAGAGTCCTTATATGTGAAAGAGGAAGGCAGGCTGGGCTCGGTGACTTGCGCCTGTAATTCCAACACTTTGGGGGACTGAGGAGGGCAGACGGCTTGAGTCCAGGAGTTTGAGACCAACCTGGGCAACATGGTGAAACCCCGTATGTACAAAAAATTCAAAACAATTAGCCAGGCATTGGTCGTGCTTGCCTGTCGTCCCAGCTACTCAGGAGGCTGAGGTGAGAGGATCACCTAAGTCTGGGAGGCGGAGGCTGCAGTAAGCCATAATCATGCCAGTGCACTCCGGTCTGGATGACAGAGTGAGATCCTGGCTCCAAACAAAACCAAACCAAATCAAAGAGGAAGGCAGGAGGGTCAAAGTCAAGAGTGACGTGATATGAGAAAGACTCAATCGGCCATTGCTGTTTGAAGATGGAGGAAGGGCACCAAGAAAGATAGGCAGGCTCTAAACGCTGGAAAATGCAAGAAAACACATTTTCCTCTAGAGCCTCTAGAAGGAACACAGCTCCCTGACACCTTGATCTTAGCTCAGCAAGACCCATTTTGGACTTCTGACCTCCAGAACCATAAGATCACCATAAGATCATCTTTGTTTTTTTTTTTTGAGACGGAATCTCACTGTCCCCCAGGCTGGAGTGCAGTGGTGCAATCTTGGCTCGCTGCAACCTCTGCCTCCCAGGCTCAAGCAATTCTCCTGCCTCGGCCTCCCAAGTAGCTGGGATTACAGGCAGGCGCCACCGTACCCAGCTAATTTTTGTATTTTTAGTAGAGACAGGGTTTCACCGTGTTGCCCAGGCTGGTCTTGAACTCCTGACCTCAGGTGATCCACCTGCCTCGGCCTCCCAAAGTACTGAGATTACAGGCGTGAGTTTTGTTTTTATAAGCCACTGACTTGGTATAATAATTTGTTGCAGCAGCAACAGGAAATGAATACACACACTGGGTTTGCACTTGGAAAAATACAGTGCCAAGGAGACAGCGTTGACCAGACTGTCTTTCTACAAGGATGATTTTTTTTTTTTCTTGAGACAGCGTCTTACTCTGTTGCCTTGGCTGGAGTGCAGTGCCATGATCACAGCTCCCTGTAGCCTCAAACTCCTGGGCTCAAGCAATCCTCCTGTCCCCGTCTCCTGAGTAGCTGGGATTACAGGCGCACACCACCAAGCCTGGCTAATTTTTAAACATTTTATAGAGACAGGGCCTCGCTATGTTGCCCACACTGGTTTTGAACTCCTGGCCTCAAGCAGTCTGCCTCAGCTTCCCAAAGTGCTGGGATTACAGGCATGAGCCATTGGCCCGGCCCTAGACGGATGATTTAAGTTCTCTGTGCATGCAATCACCTTGGTTCTTATTTAAATTCAGATTCTGGGATCCAGGTGTTCTATCTCAGGAGGCCCAGGAATGCATTTCATTTTACTTTTTGTATTTTTATTGATATATCATAGTAGCAAATATTTTGGGGACGTGGTATTTTGATACATGTATACAATGTGTCATGATCAAGTTAATTGGGATATGCATCATTTTTTTCTTTGTACTGAGAACATTACAAATTTACTCTTCTAGCTATTTTGAAATATAAATTACTGTTAACTATAATTATAATTCCCTATTTACTATCAGATTCCCTACTATCAAATACTAGAACTTACTGCTTCTATCTAACTGTAATTCTGGACCCATTACAGGAATGCTTTTTTTTCTTTTTTTCAAGACAGAGTCTTACTCTGTTGCCCAGGCTGGTGTGATCTTAGCTTACTGCAACCTCCACCCCTGGGTTCAAATGATTCTCCTGCCTCAGCCTCCTGAGTAGCTGGGATTACAGGCACGTACCACCATGTGCCTGTATTTTTAGTAGAGACAGGGTTTTGCCATGTTTGCCAGGCTAGTCTCAAACCCCTGACCTCAGGTGATCCACCTGCCTCAGCTTCTCATCTTAAAGTGCTAGGATTACAAGCATGAGCCACTGAGCCCGGCCTTTTTTTTTCTTTTGAGATGAGATCTTGCTGTGTTGCCCAGGCTGGAGTGCAGTGAGTGGTGCAGACAGGGCTCACTGTAACCCCAACCTCCTGAACAACTAGGACTAGAAGCACACCACCGTGCCTGGCTAGTTTTTTTTTTTTTTTTTTTTTTGAGATGGAGTCTCGCTATTTCACCCAGGCTGGAGTGCAGTGGCGCGATCTTGGCTCTCTGCAAGCTCTGCCTCCCAGGTTCACACCATTCTCCCACCTCAGCCTCCCGAGTAACTGGGACTACAGGCGCCCACCACTGCGCCCGGCTAAGTTTTTTTTTGTATTTTTAGTAGAGACGGAGTTTCACTGTATTAACCACGATGGTCTCGATCTCCTGACCTCGTGATCTGCCCACCTCAGCCTCCCAAAGTGCTAGGATTACAGGCGTGAGCCACCGCGCCCGGCTAGTTTTTAAATGATGTGTAGAGACGAAGCCTCACTATGCTGCCCAGGCTGCTTGAACTCCTAGGCTCAAGCAATCCTCCTGCCTTGGCCTCCCAGAGTTTTAAGATTACAGGCCTGAGCCACTGTGCCCAGCCAGGAGTGCATTTTAAATGAGAACTCCAGGTGATTTTGATAGAGATGGTCTTGTATGTGTGTGTGTTGTAATGGCTTTGAGATATTATTCACATACTGTGCCTCCATTTAAAGTGCGCAATTCAATGATTTTTTCGTATCTTCAGATTTATGCAGCCATCACTACAATTTTAGAACAATTTTGTCAGCCCCAAAAGAAACCCCATACTGCCTGTCACCCCTCAATTCTCCCATCCTCTCCAGTTTCTGGCAAGCACTAATCTGTCTCTGTGGATTTGCCTATTCTGGACATTACATATAAAGGGAATCATACAATATGTGGCCATCTGTGTCTGGCTTCTTTCAGTCAGCATAAGGTCTTCAAGGTTCATCCACATTGTAGCACCTGTCAGTGCTTCATTCCTCTTCATGACTAAGCAATATTCCACAGATAGACCACATTTTGTTTATCCATTCACAGGTTGATGAACACTTGGGTTGATTCCACCTTTTGGCTCTTATGAATAGCACTGCTGTGAACAGTAGAGTACAAGGGTCTGTTTGAGTCCCTGTTGACAACCCCATTTTGACACCCACGGACATAGTGCCTAGGGAGTCATTCATTCTCCTTTCTGTATGCATCACTTCCAGAGCACGGACAAGGGGCAGTGAGTACAGGGAATCACTGGACAAGGAGGGTCTATACGTGGCAGTAACTGTACAGCTTCCCTCAAAGTATAACATGTAACTGTCATGGCCAAAGATAGAGGCTTGGGCAATTAATCACACTGTGTTGCCAATGTGGAAACAGAGACTCATGGAAGCTCAAATCGCTTGAGTTCACATGGTCCGCAGATGACACAGCCCTGGTGGGTGCAAGCCCCTGACCCGAGAAGCAGCGATACTTCTCACAGGTGCCTGTCTCCACTGGGGGTTACCTGGGTTACAGGAAGAAAGTGCAAGATCCCTTTCCTCCATCTGCTGAATCAGATGGCCACAATTTAGCTTCAAGTAATGACCGAGGAATTCCCCTTTGTAGAGTACTAAGCACTTTCTAGATTCTGTGAACCTTGCTGCCTCCTAAGACAACACTACAGAATGTACATTCTTCACATCTGTTATGAGCACAAAGAACTGAGGCTTGGCAAAGCGACCCCAGGCTGCCACATTGGTTCTCAAATGGTTTTGTGCCATAGGATTCCTTGTGTAAAAGGGGCCCAGGAATCTGCATTGTAAGGATTGGCCTGGCGTGGTGGCTCACGCCTGTAATCCCAGCACTCTGGGAGGCCGAGGTGGGTGGATCACCTGAGGTCAGGAGTTCAAGACCAGCCTGGCCAACATGGCAAAACCCTATCTCTACTAAAAATACAAACACTAGCTGGGTGTGGTGGTGCACACCTGTAATCCCAGCTACTTGGGAGGCTGAGGTGGAAGAATTGTTCCAACCAGGAGGCAGGGGTTGCAGTGAGCCAAGATCGCACCACTGCACTCCAGCCTGGGCGACAGAGTGAGACTCCATCTCAAAAAACAAAAAAACAAGGACTGCACCGGGAAAGGGATGGTTAAGAGCCCCCTTGGAGTAAGATGCTAGCTTCTCATGGCCTCACTGTCCCTGGACACCTGCAGGAACAGACTACACACACAGGTGCAAGGAGGGAGATCCTTCCCACAGGGCCACCTCTGTGACGAAAGGGCACAGACCAGGAGGAAAAGCTATGACTTAGCTGTCCCCTCGACTCTCCGGCCTCCCAGCAGGCCCACACGTCCAGTGTGTTAGTAAGTGGCAGGGCTGGAACTGAATGCTGAGTTGGCCCCCTTTGGGGACCATCAGCTGCCCCACGGGGCGATGCAGCTGGCTGTGGAGCTGAGAGCCAATCTCAGCACCTCATTCACCCCGGCACCTCCCTAGCCAGGGAGGCCCAGCCCCAGCCACCTCCTCCCTCCCCCGCTTCCCTCCTGCGATGACTGCAATTACCAGTGAGACCCAGCTGAGTGCCTGGGAGGCAGAGATGATAAATATATGTTGGGGTTCACAGTTGGTGCAGTTGATAATTTGGAGCTTACTCGAGAAAGCAGACAGCAGGCACCTACCATTTTGACCAGCTGGGGCAGGCAGCCAGGGTGGGAGATGGTAGAGGTAAGAGGTGGGGCCCACGAGCCCTGAGGCCCCCCAGCCCTGTCTGACCACGCTGACTCAGCAGAGCTCAGAACCGACTCTCCGCTGACAAGGCAAGCGTGCTCTTCCCAGCTGGCCGCTCTCAGCTGTCTCTTCAAACCCTTCCAGGAGGGCTGCGGAAAGCAGACACGGGAACCACACCGGGCTTCCTACCTTCATACAGGAAAAATGGAGTAGGATGTGAACAAAAGGCAGGAGGCTTCCCAGCTGCCATTTAAGTAGAAGCTTCACCTGTGCCAAGGAGACCACGTGGTTAGTGGGTAGGGGAGAAAAATGCTTTGAGGGTTTCTGGGTCCCAGCTGCCTGCACGGACAGGTGAAAGTCCTGCACCAGGTTTGTTGTTCTGACCTGATATAGGACCCTTCAAGGGGAGAAAACCTGGAGAGTTCTCCCTCCCTCCCTCCTTCCTTTCTGTAGGAGCTGAACAGCTGAACTTCTACTAAAGTTGGGGAGCTCAAGGCAGGGCTGACGAGCCCCTCGGAATTGGCTAGTTCTACCCTCTCGTTTCCTTTCCTTTTTTTTTTTTTTTTCAGACAGAGTCTCACTGTGTTGCCCAGACTGGACTGCAGTGGTGGGATCTCAGCTCACTGCAACCTCCACCTCCCAGGTTCAAGCAATTCCGCTTCAGCCTCCCAAGTAGCTGGGATTGCAGACGTGCGCCACCACGCCTAATTTTTTTTATTTTTAGTAGAGATGGGGTTTCACCATGTTGGTCATGCTGGTCTCAAACTCCTGACCTCAGGGGATCCACCCACCTTGGCAAAGCGCTGGGATCACAGATGTGAGCTATCATGCCTGGCACACCCTCTCATTTTCACAGAGGAAGAAACAGAAGCTCACAATGGTCACTTAGCAAGGATATAACTGGCTGGATCTAGATCAGGTCCTGAGACTGAGACAGGGGCACAGGGGGACTCTGCAAGGGTGGATTCGGTCAGGTTCTCCAGCATTCTGGTATGAAAAGGCAGGTTCCTGGCTGGGCGTGGTGGCTCACGCCTTTAATCCTAGCACTTTAGGAGGCCGAGGCAGGTAGATTACCTAAGGTCAAGAGTTCAAGACCAGCCTGGGGAACATGGTGAGACCCTGTCTCTATTAAAAATACAAAAATTAGTTGGGCATGGTGGTGTGTGCCTGTAATCTCAGCTACTTGGGAGGCTGAGGCAGGAGAATTGCATGAACCCAGGAGGCAGAGGTTGCAGTGAGCTGAGATCATGCCACTGCACTCCAGCCTGGGCGACAGAGCAAGACTCCATCTCAGAAAAAAAAAAAAAAGAAAGAAAGAAAGGCAGTTTCCTGGAACCTATTGAGAGAGAACTACTGAAACAGCTCCTCTGTACATTCAAATCTGAGATCCTCTGCTCTACAGACCTAGACAGATCTGGGGTCAAGTCCTGCCTTTGGCCTTAGGCAAGTGACTTCACTCTTCCAATCCTTGGTTCCCGTCTGCGGCCCGTGAAATGGGCACACGGATTTTACATGAAGTGCTGCCATACGGAAGGTGCTCAGTAACAGGTGTG
This sequence comes from Colobus angolensis palliatus, assembly GCF_000951035.1. Taxonomy (NCBI): domain Eukaryota; kingdom Metazoa; phylum Chordata; class Mammalia; order Primates; family Cercopithecidae; genus Colobus; species Colobus angolensis. The sequence continues at coordinate 5,408,166 of NW_012121709.1, forward strand.
ACCCTGGTCATCGGCTGGCTCGGGGCCTGCTGCTCCAGGTGCAGTTGCTGGGCCTGGCCGGGACTCAGTGGGAAACGATGGCCTCTCAGGAGGCTCCCTGCACAAGCTGATGTGCATGGGCCAGACAGTCCGCAGACAGAAGTTGTTCTGAGGTTGTGTGCTGCAGGAGATGGGGAGGACAATTTGGTTCCTGTCCCCTGGGGGCAGGTCCCAGCCCCTAAGAAGGAAGAAGTATAGACAGGCCTGAATATTTATGAAGCCTGGGGCTCAACCCCAGCCACAGATATCACAGGGTAAAGAGCGGGCCTGTCCATTTCTAGGTGGAGGAAGGTGGGTGTGGATAGGTGAGAACTCAGCACTGAGGCACCCCTGTGGGTAGGTCAGCAGGAGGTGGGGAGGGTCGCAGGAGCAGGGGTGCCTGCAGAAGTTATCCTTCCCAGGACTCTAGTTAGAGGTGCAGGGGCAGAACTGAGGACAGATGGGATTACTGCAAAGTTCCCCTTCCCTCTTTCTGTCCACAGAGCATGGCGGAATGGGGGATACTTTCACGCCACTCACACTGAGGCTTCATTTCCTATCCAGGAGGACGCAGACAGAAGGCCCATGGCTTTGGATCAGCCTTGACATTCAGAAGTCAAGTAGAATAGAATTTTCTCGAGACGCATATATATTTAGAAGCAGTAACATGAGGCTAAAGTCTCTTTCTGGAGGACTCAGGAAGTGACAGCCCTCTATCTGCTGCTGTAAGGAGAGAGCCCAGGTGCAGAATGAACCAGAGCGGCAGTTCTTGAACTTGGCAGCACATTAGAACCACCTGGGGAGTATGTAGAATGCCTGATGCTCAGGCCATACCCAGACCCCATGTGAATGAAGGCTGAGGGGTGGGAAGGGCAGCAGCAGTGCTGTTTTCATTTTTATTATTATTATTTTTTAATGTTTTTAAGATGGAGTTTTACTCTGTCACCCAGGCTGGAGTGTAGTGGCATGATCTTGGCTCACTGCAACCTCTGTCTCCTGGGCTCAAGTGATTCTCCTGCCTCAGCCTCCTGAGTAGCTGGGATTACAGGTGTGCGCCACCAGGCCCAGCTTTTTTTTTTTTGTATTTTTAATAGAGGTGGAGTTTCACCATTTTGGCCAGGCTGGTCTTGAACTCCTAACCTCAAGTGATCCGCCTGCCTTGGCCTCCCAAAGTGCTGGGATTACAGGAGGCCAGTGCTGTTTTTAAGTCCCCCAGGTGATTCCAAAATGCTGTCAAGTTTGAGGACAGACCACTGTCTCTACCCTAGCTGCAAATGAGATCCACCTGGAGAGCTCTAATCCCGGGCAGATGAAAATAGACTTTTTGGTGGGGGGTGGTGGAGGCCCAGGTGGTGGTGCCTTTAAAGGGTATATACAGGGTAGAGAATCACAAATTGAATCAACCCAGTGGTGTGATTCTGCAGCACTGGCATGGTGTGTATCTGAATGTGCATGTGCGACAGTGTGTTCTCGGAGAGTCCTGGTGTGTGACCTTGGGCTGAGATCAGGCGCTTGGCAGCTGTGCTGAATGAGAGTGGTGCATTAGCCGGGAGGGCTCACAGGTGGCACCGGCACAATGGCTCCCCCGAGGCTGCCTGTCGCTTGCCCATCTCTGCCTCTTTCAACTCAGGTTGCATTTAGGGCCTCAGGGAAGAAACGTTTCCTTTCCTAAGTAAATGAGTCTGGAGCTGCTCTCTTTGGGGACAAGACTAGTAAAGGAACCCTTAGGAATTTGGGCGAATGCAGCGTGTCCCTGGGCAAGTCACTTCTCTATAGCGCTTCCTTTCTTTTGTTGTTATTATTATTATTATCTCAGATGTAGTTTCACTCTTGTTGTCCAGGCTGGAGTGCAGTGTCACAATCTTGGCTCACTGCACCTCCACCTCCCAGGTTCAAGCGATTCTCCTGCCTCAGCCTCCCAAGTAGCTGGGATTGCAGGCACACGCCACCATGCCCGGCTAAGTTTTTGTATTTTTAGTAGAGACAGGGTTTTACCATGTTGACCAGGCTG
>NW_012121709.1:5413269-5415518 GCF_000951035.1 Colobus angolensis palliatus
CTAACACGGTGAAACCCCGTCTCTACTAAAAATACAAAAAAAAACTAGCTAGGTGTGGTGGCACATGCCTGTAATCCCAGCTACTCAGTGGCTGAGGCAGGAGAATCACTTGAACCCAGGAGGCGGAGGTTGCAATGAGTCGAGATCGCACCACTGCACTCCAGCTTAGGTGACAAGAGTGAAACTTCATCTAAAAAAAAAAAAAAAGAGTTCTAGAGTTCTAAAACTGTGATGTGCGTAAGATTCCCCTGGAGCCTCTGGTGTCACAGTAAGGGTTGGGTGCTCGGGGGTCAGTACCTGTTAGAAGCCCCCAGGTGATGGTGAGGTTGGGGTGAGCAGGATGGCAAAATACTCTGCCCCCGCCCCCACTGCTGGGAAAGGGAGCTAAATCCAAGGGCCGCCCAGGGACTTCGCAGCCCCTCCCTCGTGGGCCTCTGCTCTTTGTCCCCATCCTACTGTTCAGGCCAGATGGCCACCCTTCAGCAAAGAGTGGGAGGGGGAAGTGGCAGATCAGAGGCCTCTAGACTCCAGCTAAAGCCTGCTCGCTGGGGGGTCACCCATCCCTGTCCCACACCGGCCTCAGCGCCCAGGCTGAGTGCTGCTCTGTCTGGAGGAACCGGGGTGGGCCACCTCAGTGAACCGGGGTGAACTGGCAGCTGTGGCTGAGCGGGAAGAAAACTCACACTCCCTCCAAACTGCTGCTTCTGCTGGCTGGAGGCAAGGCTGGGATGCTCTGATGTCACCAGAAAGCACCTCCCGTCAGGCCTCAGCCACTATTCTTAGTCTCAAGAAAAAAACCTCCGCCTGTTAGAAGTCTCTCGACTTCAACAGCCTCTTTATAAATAACTTAGAAACTGGTAGTGTGCAGGGCTGCTGGCGAAGAACTTCTTTCTTTAATGCAAGATGTTCCAAGGGCCTCGGCGGTGGGCACACTTCCCTCCCGGGGAGCCCTGTAAACGTTATGATCTCAGGAACGGACGCTTCCATCCGTGGGTGCTGCCTGCCCAGCTGCGCGCTAAGCGCCAAGCAGTTTCACAGGCAGTTCCAGAGCAGCTAGACGACCTGGGTTCAAATCCTAGCTCTGCCACTTCCTAATTGTGTGAGCTTGGGAAAGTCACTTTGCTTCTCTTTGCCTCTGTGACTGCATCTACAAAACCAGGGCAATGAGAGCTGTGACAGCCCTGGGCTGTCGCAAAGAAGAAAAGAACTGAAACACACAAAGTGCTTAGAACAGCACAAGCCAGCAGCCGTCTGGATGTCTGTCACTATCTTACTGTTGCTACTGATATCCTTAGGAAATAATCTCCCAGGAGAGACCTTTATCTCCATTTTATCCGCAGGAAACAGAGACCCCTGCCCCCAGGTTAAATGACTGGCCTCATTCACCCACTCTGTTAGCAGCCAAAGCAGGACTTGAACCCTAGTCTGTTCCACTGGGAATCTCAAGTCAATTATAAAACTCTGCTGCCGCCTAGAGCATGGGGAGGGATCAGGCACACTCAAGACTAGTGGGGCTTCTCACCTGTGGGAACCTGTGACCAGCAGGAAAATCACTCCCTGGACCCTGCTGGGGGAGCCACCCTCCTCCACCATCCTCCTCCAACATCTTGAGACCTTGGGCAGCTCAGTGCCCCTACACTGAGCCTCAGTTTCTTCATCAATAAAATGGGTTTATAGTAACAGCATCTACCCTGTAGAGTAGTATGACGATTAAAGGACGTGAGCTTTTATAAAGGTACCCTCTCCCACTTTTTCTCTGGCCACACTGGGGTGAGTCCTATCAGCTTCCTGGATAAGGCAGGCCCCCTCCAAGACCAGCTGATCTCTCCAAGATGTGCCAGGGCTGGGGTTGCTCACGTCTCCCTCCAGGTCACCTTAGGGACTTCTCAAAACTTCATCTTTGGCACACATCCTCTGGTGACTTGAACTGGTTGTTTATGTGCATAAATGTCCCCTTACCCCACTGATGGATGTTAGGGTTCTTCTAATGTCTTCCCCTGAGCAGGTGTTCCAGTAGGGTAACTGCTGAACCTGACGTTTCTCCTCCTCCCCCTCACCACCCACCCACCCCTAGTCATTGTGGAGCCACTCACTTGGCATGGAGAAGCACCATCTGGTGGCTTTTTCCAGGCGTTTTCCATATTTGCTATGGGACACCACGCTTGGTTGAATTCACAGGAGGGCCAATGCCTCTGGGGGCCTGGAGGTGACATGCCGGTTCTGGGAGGGAGTCAGGAATAGGAGATCTG
>NW_012121709.1:5416253-5418382 GCF_000951035.1 Colobus angolensis palliatus
AAAAAAAAAAAAAAAAAAGGCAGGGGAAAGCAAACGGTATGCCTGGGCTAGTAATTTATTCATCAGACTAGAATGAATTCCCTTCACCTCACTTCTCCCCCCTCTCCTGTTGGTGCATCGTGCAAAGGCCAGTTTTTACATTCTCCTTTTTGGAAATCTCCCACTGTCCTCAACTGATAGCAACCTTTTCCTTCTCTGAGATGCTACAAGAGTAAGAGTAACAGGAAGCCAGGAGCTGCAGGATCAGCGGGTGCTATGGAACAATATCTCTATGGGCCATGTCCTTTGCGGAGGTGGTAGGGGAAGAATTCAGGAGAGAAGGAAGCAGTAAAGGCAGATGGCACATTCACTGGTGAGGTTAAAAGGAAAGGGGAGGCCTGAGATTCACACTGGGGAAGAATTAGGATTTCTGTCATCAGACCCAGGGAAACTGGACTTTGAGAGCACTACCCCACATGGAGGGAGAACGGGCCCTGATACCTGCCATCAGCACAGTGACTATAATTAGGGCTCAGCTGAGGTCCTTGAAAAAAAATCCATTCTTCCTTCCTGGCCAAGTAGCAATTTGCAGCATTCTGTATTTGGTGGGCACCGCCGAGTTTCTAAGGATGGCACAGTGTTTTCTTTAGTCAGAATCTTTTTTTTTTTTTTTTTTTTTTTGAGACAGAGTCTCGTTCTGTCACCCAGGCTGGAGTGCAGTGGTGCCATCGTGTCTCACTGCAGTCTCCACCTCCCAGGTTCAAGCGATCCTCCCACCTCAGCCTCCTGAATAGCTGGGACTACAGGCCCCCACCACCATGCCCAGTTAATTTTTTTTAATGTTTTGTAGAGATGGGGTCTAGCCATGTTGCCCAGGCTGGTCTCGAACTCCAGGCCTCAAGCAATACTCCTGCCTTGGCCTCCCAAAATGTTGGGATTACAGGCATGAGCAACCGGGCCTGGCCTAAAACCATATTTTTTTATTGACTTTATATGACATTTATTTTTCCAGTTTTATTGATTTATAATTGACAAAAATTGCATATATTTAGGGTGTATATTGTGATATTTATATGTCTATAAGTGAAATGATTATAATAATTATTTCTATGATAACATATTCATTAATATATCAATTTCAAGATAATTAACATATCTATCCCCTTATATGCTATTTGTGTGTGTGGTGAGAACACTTGAGATCTATTCTCTTAGCATATTTCAAGTGTACATTATTACTAATTACAGTCACCATGCTACTGTGGTCACTAGGTCTCCAGTACTTATTCATATTGTGCTGAAGGTTTGTATCCTTTGACCAATATCGCTCCTCTCCCCCTGCCCCACCCCTGGTAACCAACACTCTACTCTCTGCTTCTATGAGTTGGACTTTCGTAGATTCCACACATAAGTGAGGTCATGCAGTATTTGTCTTTCTATGTCTGCCTGATTTCAGTTAGAACAATCCTCCAGGTTCAGCCATGGTTTTGCAAACTGCAGGATCTCCCCCCCCCATTTTTTTTTTTTTTTTGAGACAGAGTCTTGCTGTCGCCCAAGCAATTCTCCTGCCTCAGCCTCGCTAGTAGCTGGGACTATAGGCGTGTGCCACCACACCCAATTAATTTTTGTATATTTAGTAGAGATGGGGTTTCGCCATTTTGGCCAGGCTGGTCTCGAACTCCTGACCACAGGTGATCCACCTGCCTTGGCCTCCCAAAGCGCTGGGATTACAGGTGTGACCACTGTACCTGGCCAAGGATCTCCCTCTTTTTGAAGGCTGAATAATATTCCTATGAGTGTGTTTTACATTTTCTTTATCCTTTCATCTGTCGATGGACACTTGGGTTGTTTATCTTGGCTACTATGAATGATGCTGCGATCGACGTGGAAGTGTAGATATCCATTCGAGAAACTGATTTCACTTCCTTTGGGTAGATACCCAGAAGTGGAATTGCTGGATCCTATGATAATTCTATTTTTAATGTTTTGAGGAACCTCCACACTGTTTTCCACAATGGCTGTACAAATTTGAAATAGCATTTTAAGTTACCCGTTTAAACTGTTACCCTTTCCTTCTTCCCTCAGCCCCACCCCACATTCCTCTAATATCTCCACTAAAAGCTCACAGCTCCTGGTAGGGACCACGATTT
>NW_012121709.1:5422367-5429240 GCF_000951035.1 Colobus angolensis palliatus
TCTTTAGTCAGAATCTTTAATCCCAGAAGGTTTAGCATTAAGTACAGAAAGGATGAAGTAATGCAAAGTCATAGTTTCCGTTTTTTTTGGTCCTGTATTATATCAAAAAGTAATTTACGTATATTGGTATACTTTCTATTTTAAGGGTTTGAAATGTTTAAGAGAATTTGGCATCATCTAACAGAATGGCCTTGTGATCTCAATTTCAAATGAATTGAGTAATCAATTATGGCCAGATATGTCTCTAAATCGTGGTAAAATATACGTACCATAAAATTCACCATCTTAACCATTTTCAAGTGTGCAGTTCGGTGGTACTAAGTATATTCGCATTGTTGAGTCAGCCAGATTTTAACCTGGAAGTTATATGAGAACTTAATATTAAGTTTGTAAACAGAATGCTACTCTTTAAGAGAACTTAAAATTTGCATATTTAAAGTTCAACTTATTAGATGTATACAAATTCATAATGAAGTACTTAGGAAGGTTCTGACAAGTGCTTAAGAAGAAATCAAATATATTAAATTCATTAGTTCACTCAAAGTATTTAAGGGAATTTACTGAAGTGGCTTTAAAAAAACCTTTTTAAATGATTGTAAACTACAGTCTATTTATACAAAAAATAGGGATATTCATAAATTCAACACAAAGTATTAGGGAAGAATTGGTGTTTCAAATTTATATTTGTAACAAATAGAATATTAATTAAAAAAAAAAAAAAAAGGCCAGGCACAGTGGCTTATGCCTGTAATCCCAGCACTTTGGGAGGCTGAGGTGGGTGGATCACCTGAGGTCAGGAGTGTGAGACCAGCCTGTCCAATATGGTGAAACCCTGTCTCTACTAAAAATACAAAAATTAGCTGGGCCTGGTAGTCAGTGCCTATAGTCCCAGCTACTCAGGAGGCTGAGGCAGGAGAACTGCTTGAACCCAGGAGGTGGAGGTTGCAGTGAGCTGAGATCACACCACTGCATTCCAGCCTGGGTGACAGAGTGAGACTCCATCTCAAAAATAAAATAAAATAAAATAAAATAAAATAAATAAATAAATACTTAAAAAAAAAAACTATAAAGTATCCCCTGAATAATCTTTCACACAAGGCTTTGAAAGCTGAGTGTGGTGGTGCTTGCCTGTAGCCCCGGCTACTCCTGAGACTGAGGCAGGAGGATCATCTGAGCCCAGGAGGCCACCCTGGGCAACACAGTGTCCCTGTCCTCAGACCCAGGGAATCTGGGCTTTGAGAATACCACCCTATGTGGAGGGGAAAGGGGCCTTGAAATCTCACTATACTTAGGGTTTACAATGTCACTATAATCTCATCAGCACTGTAGTTGGTTTTTAAAAATTGAAAAACAAAAAAAGGAAAGCCTTTAAGGCCACCAGTACCCCACGCTGACAAATCAAACCATTTGTATATAAAATACCTCATGACTGAGTGTGTCTCTCAGAAGCCCTTGCAGGACTTATTAAAATACACGTCACTGAGCTCCAGCACCAGAGCTTCTGATTCGGTGGGGCTGGGTTCAGAAATCTGCATTCCCGACAAGTTCCCAGGTGATTGCAGTTGGTCTAGGAAGAGACTTTGAGAAGCACTGCGCTGAACGCAGAGAGGTCATGTGTTTCCACCGTCATTCCCTGTAATCTGAGCTGCCCTTCTTTGGGCCTTAATTCCCCGGTCTCTAACGTGAGAGTAACATAGTATACCCCGCGGCGCTGCTGGGAGGATGAGAGACATGTATGTGCGTGCCTGGCACGTGCTGGGCTCACGGTATGTGGTAAATATGTGATAGGGTTTGGCTGTGTCCCCACTGAAATCTCACCTTGAATTGCAATAATCCTCGTGTCGAGTGCAGGGCCGGGTGCAGATAACTGAATCACGAAGGCAGTTCCCCCATACTGCTCTCGTGGTAGTGAATAAGTCTCACAAGACCTGATGGTTTTATAAACGGGAGTTCCCCTGCACAAGCTGTCTTTCCTGCCGCCATGTAAGACGTCCCTTTGCTCTTCCCTCGTCTTCTGCCATGATTGTGAGGCCTCCCCAGTCATGTGGAACTGTGAGTCCATTAAACCTCTTTCCAAGTTACCCAGTCTCAGGTATGTCTTTATTAGCAGCATGAAACGGACTAATGCAACATGACTCCATTACTGTTACATGCCCAACATGGCTACGTAGCCTGGGTGTCTTTTATATGTTCCATGTACCTAGCATACTGCTATGCACATAGTAGGAGCTCAAAGAATATGAATGTAGGTAGAGTAAGTTCCAGGCAAAGGAAACAGCCTGCGCAATGGCCCAGAGGCAGGAGGGTGCAGGGAAGTCAGGGAGCCTGTAACTTGTGGCAGAGGCAGAGTCTGTGTACAGGAGTGTGATACACTATGCTTAAAAGTTTGGACTTTGTTCTAAGGGCAACAGGAAGCCATTAAGCAAGGGAGTCATTCCAAGATTTTAGAAAAACCAGGTAGGAGGCAGGTGAACTTGCCAAGGTAAGAGACAGTGGGGCTTGGACCAGGGTGGTGGCAGCGGGGAGGCACAGAGGTCCAGTGTGGTCCCTAGAGCAGGACAAGGTGATGGAAGAACCTTGAAGGGTGAGAGAAGGGGTGAGCCCCAGGGCTCATTTTGATGAAGGAGAAAGTTTCATCTGAATTCAGGAACTCAAAGGACTACCTTAGGGCATTTGCCAGAGTGTGAGGCCAAATAACTGATTTCCTTCCTAAGACCCTGCCCATCTACTCAGTGAGTCAACCTCCTTGGGTGTTAGAAACAGCCACCAATGTAGAAATGGCAAGTTGCTCACAAACTGGATGGTTCTATACCTACGGAGGCATAGCTGGTCCTGATCCGTGGGCAGCAGGAAGGGAGTCCAGGTTTGGTCTACAAATAGCCCCAAGGCAGTATTTCTGAAGCCATGCCCCTCTCCCAGACTGCTGTGTTCTTGTCGATTGCTGGCACATTCCACCAAGGCAGTAAGGCATGGCCAAACACCTCATATCCCATCCTGAACCCCACACCTCACTGGGTCACCAAGTGGCAGAAGCATTTTAATTTAAAATGAAAGGACAGCAGACCATCTCCAGGCAAACCAGTGGGCTCCAGGCAGACATGAGGCTTCTGAAGTGGGGAGAGGGAAGTGAATCTTGAAAGAATGGATCAAGGGGTTGGGAAGGGAGACACATCTCCCTCAGCCTTTGATCTGTGCAGCCCCACAATGACAGAAGTAGTAACACGAGCTAGGAACACATTTTGCTTTCGTATGACTCATTCAGGAAAGGAAAATGGAAAATTACCACTCTCCTCTCCCCCTTTCCCAGATAGGAACAGGTGCTCTTCCTTGCTGGGGAAGAGCCTGGGTGTGCGACCTGCTGGCGGGATACCTGGGCCGTCTCGTACAGCCACTGGCTCCTTCCTCATGCTCTTGGTGCTCCCTGTTCAACAGAGGCTTTTCCAGGCAGGGCGCAGACAGCCAGAGCTTAATGAGCTTTTAAGATTGGAGATGCTATTCGCCGGGGGTTGCTGTGCAGCCTAGACTGAGGGTGACTCATGCCGAATATATCTTGCCTAGACAGTGACAATTTGCGGCATCTCTCACTACTAAACTACAAAATGTTGTTCCCTCACTCTCCCTCACCCTGGGCCATCTGTCTGTCTCTATTACTGGGTACACAGTACTGTCAGGGGACTTCTGCCCCCTCCTACATGGCTCCCTTCAGGGCTGCCACTCCACACATTACAAACCTACACATCTAAGACCCGGAACCAGCCCTTCTGTTCAGCAGCAACATGTCCACCCCCAGCTCCAAGCTGGGGAGCGGGGGACCGAACTAAAGTGATTAACAAATGGTAAATGGTGCTCAACGATTTCAATGAGTAATTAAGAGAAAGAAGATGGAAGACCTAGCTGCAGAAGAAATATTAGGTATTGATATATGACATTGTTATAAACTGTCACATCACTGTCACCTGCCATGTCACCTGTCATTATCATGTCACAGTCACCTGTTGCCTGTCACTGCCACCTGTTGCATGTCACCTATTACCTGAATAATCACCTGTTGCTTGTCACATGTCACTGTCACCTGTCGCCTATCATGTCACCTCACTCATCTGTCCTGACATCTGTCACCTGTCACATCACTACCATGTCACAGGTCATTTGTGTGTCCTTGGCATGTCCTTGGCATATTACAAGCATGCCATGTCCTTGGTATGTCACGTCATTGGTATGGCACATCATTAGCATGGCTATGTAATAAGCACATCTTTAACATGTAAAAAGCAGGCCCTAATTAGCATGTCATTGCCATGTCTTCAACGTAATAAGCATGCTGCATGTTCCTGACATGTAAGAGACATCCTTAGTGTGTAAGGGGTGTGTCCTTAGCATGTTATGCACATGCCCTTAGCATGTAATGTGTATGTTCCTGCAACATTCTGTCCTTGGCATGCAGCAAGCATGTCCTTAACATGTTTTAGGATGTCACCTGTTAAATGGCACTGTCACTATGTCACCTGTCACATGTAATGTCAGTCACCTGTTATGTCACCTGTCAAATGTCACATGTGACTTGTCACTGTTACATAGCATTGTCCTCAGTCACTGTCACACGTAATGTCACTGTCACATGTAACTGTTCCTGCACTGTCATATGTCATGGTCACAAGTCACCTGTTAAATATCACATGTGACTTGTCATATGGTCAACAGCCACTGTCACATGTAATGTCACTGTCATCTATCACTGTCTTCTACCAGTCACCTGTAACTGTCACGTCACTCTCACCTATCACCTGCCATGTCCTTAGCATTTCCTTACCACATTTTCAGCATGCAATAAACATATCAGCATGTAAAAGGCATGTCTTTTGCACATCACATGTCACAGGCATGTTCAAATAGGCACCTTCATGTCACATGTACTTGGCAAGCACATGTCAGAAATCCTTAGCATATCACACATGTGCTGGGTGTATAATAAGCATGTAACAGGCATGGCCATAACATGTTATGAGCACATGATAAAAATGTATGTCAGTGGCATGTAGGCATGACTATAGGATGCAATGAGCATGTAATTGGCATGTCCTATCACGTCAGGACATAACAAGCATGCCCTTAGTATGTAATAGGTATGACCATAGTATAAACCTAATACTATGTAAAAGCATGTAACACACACATAAGAATGCCAGTACCATGTAATATGCATGGCAATGGCATGCAATTACCACATGATAAACATGACGTAACGTGAATGGCATGTAATGTGCATGCCACTGTCATGTAAATATGTGTGACCAGAGCATGTAATAAGTGTGCCATCATGTCTTTGGCATGTAACTGGCATGTAAAAAGCATGCCTGTGGCATTATCAAGCATGTCTTAGCACATTGGTGCCACATCCTTGATATGTAATAGGTATGACCATAGCATGCAATATACGTGTCTTCAAATGTCCCTAGCATACAACAGCCATGTCTTCAAATGTAGCTAGCACGCAATAATCATGTCAGTGGTATGTAATAGGCATGGACATAGGATGCGATGGGTATGTAATTGGCATGTCACGGCATGTCGGTAGCATGTAACAAGTGTGTCCTTACCATGTAGTGGGCATGATAATCACATAAAACAGGCATGGCCATAGTGTGATGAGCATGTGACATACATATGTCAGCAGCAGTAATATAAATGATAGCCGGTCATTAGCACATCTTCACATCAGTGGCACATAAATATGCATGACATGTTGATATGCATTACGATCGCATGTAATTGGCATGTCTTCACATGTCCCTGGCATGTAAAAGGCATGGACACTGCACCAATACCCATGCATTGGTATGTTGGTGGCATATCAAAGGTATGTTATAGGCATGCCGACAGCTATGCCTTCACGTCACTACCATGCAATAGGCATGTCAGTTGTGTGTAACATGCATGACAATCACATGTAACGGGCATACAATTTATTTGCAGGTCAGTGGCATGTAACAGGCATGACCACAGCATGTGATGGGCATACAAGTCATTTCTTTGCATGTCAGTGACATGTAATAGGAATGACATGTAATGGACATGTGGCACACTGCATGTCACCTGTTACCTGTTACTGTCACCTGTCACTGGACCTGTCACCAGTCACACTGTCACCTGTCACTGCCACAACTGTCACATGTTACCAATCACCAGTAGTTATGGTCATGTCACCTGTCACTGTCACCAATCACTATCACTGTCATGTCAATCACATGTCACTGTCACATTACCTGCCACATCACCACTGTCACCCATCACCTGTTACATATCACCCATCATCTGTCACATCACCTGCCACCTGTCACTGCCATGTCACTTGTCACTGTCACCATCACACGTCACTGTCACATCACATTTCACTGTCACGTGTCACCTGCTGTCACGTTTTACTGTCACATGTCACCTGTCACATCACCTGCCATGTCACTGTCACCTGTCAAGGTCATGTCACATCATGTCATGTTAGTCACCTGTCACCTTACTGTCATGTCATTGTCACCTGTCACATCATGTCACTCGTCACTGTCAACCTGTCACCTGACTCATGCCACCTGTCACTGTCACCTGTTACAAGTCAATGTCACTTGTCATTGTCAACCTGTCACCTGTGACTTGTCACCTGTCACTGTCACCCATCACTCTCACATGTCACCTGTCATGTAATCTGTCACCTGTCTGTCCTGGTACATTTTGCAAGAATGCTACATGTAGTTATCATGTTAGCTTGGCACAATTCACAAGAATGCCTCTTGTACTAAGCATGTCATTGGCATGTCACATGTCATTAGCATTTCATAAGCATTACATGGCACATGGACATCACTAGTGTGTGTGTATATA
>NW_012121709.1:5429860-5434033 GCF_000951035.1 Colobus angolensis palliatus
TTTTGTATTTTTTAGTAGAGACGGGGTTTCACTGTGTTAGCCAGGATGGTCTCAATCTCCTGACCTTGTGATCTGCCTGTCTCGGCCTCCCAAAGTGCTGGGATTACAGGCTTGAGCCACTGCACCCAGTCCTGACGTCACTAGTATAATGCGAGTGTGTCATATATGTTGCATGCATTTTGCATGTCACATGTTGCAAGTATGTCATGCATGTCATGAATGTCACAGCATGTTGAAAGTCGCATGTGGGTCATAAAGCACATGCATGTCATAAACATGTCACAGAGCACATGTCATGTCACAAACGTCGTGTTACAGAAGTGACATGAAATGTGTCAAGATGACATGCTGCATGTCATATGCATGTTATGCCTTTCAGAATCATGATATGCATGCATGCATGTCATAGGCACAAGGCTATATGGTACATGCACAACATATGTAATATATGTGATGTTACATGCAGAATATTTGTATATACACGTTACATGTATGTATATACATATTACACAGAACATTTGTAATGTATATGCAGAACATAATACATGTATGTTATGACATGCAATATGCGTAATGTATGTTGTGTGTAGAACATGTGACATCACACTTGTGTAATATAAATGCTATGTGCACATTTATGTAATATGTGATATACACAACATATGACATATGCACCACACATGTAATGTTTAATGTTACAACACATATGTGTGATATTACATGCACATTTTATATGTACAATGTTACATATACATGTTATGCACAACATATATAATGCTATATTTTACACATTACATATACATCATGTGCTTATGTAATGTATGTTATGCAACATATATGTACTGTTACACATGTATATGTGTATACATGGATATCATACATGATGTGTTACATATAAATGTTATATGTCACATATCTATGTTAGCTGTTGATAAATACAAACACACATATATATATATGAGTCACCATCTTGAGAAACCAAGAATTCAACAGGTGGTCCTCTGAAGAGTTTTGATTGTCAATTTCTAATTCCTACACAGGCAAAATGATAGTATTCACACGAATAAACCATGCTGACACAATGGCACAAAGTTTACCCTGAGCTTACTCCTCTGAGTTTCACAACTCAACCAAACTCCACCTACTGCAACTCTGTCAGAAGCAGGATCACTGACACAGACAGCTCTACAGGGGAGGACTGCCTTCTTCTAGCTGTTTCCAGGGAGATGAGGATTAAAGCAAACTCAACCAGGGGAGTCGCAAAAAGCAGCTTGGGTTTTGGAGTCAGGCTGAGCTGGGTTGTGATCTGGGCCTTCTTATTCAGTAGCTGTGCTGTCTTTTGTTTTGTTTTGTTTTTGAGACAGAGTCTCGCTCTGTCACCCAGGTTTGAGTGCAGGGGCTCAATCTCAGCTCACTGCAACCTCCACCTCCTAGGTACAAGCAATTCTCCTGCCTTAGCCTCCTGAGTATCTGGGATTACAGGTGCGCGCCACCACGCCTGACTAATTTTTGTATTTTTAGTAGAGATGGGGTTTCACCATGATAAGCTGTGCTTCCTTGGGCAAGTTACTCAACTTCTCTGGGCCCTGGTTTCCTCAGCTGTAAAGTGGAGAATTCCAGGTATATGCGGCTGGCACAGAATAATGGGTCAGAACAGCATGACCTTTACACAGTGCGGAATGTTTGTGCTTTTTGGCAGAGTGTGTCCTGTCACAGGAAGGTAAAGGTGACTTCATCTAACATTCCAGAAGCATTTGCCTGCTGATTATGTCAGCGGCTCCAGCTCAGGCAGTAGCAGGGTATGAAAGCTGACCTTGGGAAGTGGTAACTTACATGCCTCTGAGGTCTGTGGGAAAGAAGAGCAAGGCCCTCCCTACAGCAGAAGCCTAGTTGGAATGACAGACCCAAGCAAATGAGGTTGGATGAGCTCCTTGTTCCCCCGAGATACTGCGGTCTAAATGGCTACTCCATGACACCTTGGCCACCTCGATTCCAAGTCACCCACCACCTGAATGGGATTATTTCACACTTGAGAGGAGAGTTACCTTTGGTACTGAAGCTGCCAATGGTGTTTTCCACATTTAGGGTATGGGTCCTGAAGGCAGGGCAGACACACCATTGTAGAGACCTGTGGCTCCAAGCGGAGCCAGCCACACAAGCCGAGACACCACTGGCCCAACTGGAGTCAAATGCGAATGAGCTAAGCTGAAGGTTTCAGGAACAGTCTTAGGTAAGCCCCGGCACACAGTATCTCCAGCCCTTGTAAGACTCTGATCTCTCAAGACAGATTCCTTAAAAGCTCTATAATCTGGAGGCTCTTGGAGGAGTGTGATGTCTCTGTTTCTGTTATCCAGTGCTCAGGAAAAACGAAAACTCTTTGAGTCCAGAAGCAGGAGGACGGTGTTCAACAGCATTCAACAGGGCATTACAAGAGACACAGCTGGCTGGCTTTTTTTTTTTTTTTTTGGAGACAGAGTCTCATTCTGTCACTCAGGCTGGAGGGCAGTGGCGCGATCTTGGCTCACTGCAACCTCCACTTCCTAGGTTCAAGCAATTCTCCAGCCTCAGCCTCCTGAGTGTCTGGGACCACTGCAACCTCCACTTCCTGGGTTCAAGCAATTCTCCAGCCTCAGCCTCCCAAGTAGCTGGGACCACAGGCACATGCCATCACACCCAGCTAATTTTTGTACTTTTTTGTAGAGACGGGGTTTTGGCATATTGCCTAGGCTGGTCTTAAACTCCTGAGCTCAAAAAGATCCACTCAAAGTGGGTGGATTACAGGCATGAGCCAACCCACCCGGCCTTGGCTTGATCCTTATAAGAAATAGCTGTTGGCACTCATATCAATGGCTACACATCCTCAGTGGGCTGAGAGGAGCAGTAGCTTAAAGGAGGCTTAGGGGTGAGAGCATGGACATTTCAATGCATCAGTACATCAATGGCTCATTCACACCCTGAGGCAGGTGGGGAAGACAGACCATTATATTCTTTGCAGATGATGTTGCTGAGTACAAACCTGTCCCATACAGAAATAAATCACAGCCCCCAGAGCAAACTTAGATGGGCTATTCTCTTTTTTTTTTTTTTTTTTGGGACAGAGCCTTGCTCTGTCGCTCAGGCTGGAGTGCCAGTGGTGCAATCTCAGCTCACTGCAGCCTCTGCCTCCCAGGTTCCAGCAATTCTCCTGCCTCAGCCTGCTGGGTAGCTGGGATTACAGGCGCACGTTACCACGCCTGGCTAATTTTGGTATTTTTTTTTAGTAGAGATGGGGCTTCACCATGTTGGCCAAGCTGGTCTGGAACTCCTGACCTCAGGTGATCTGCCCGCCTCAACCTCCCAAAGTGCTGGGATTACAGGCGTGAGCCACGTGCCCAGCCGATGGGCTATTCTTATACCTCAGCCCAAATCATTTCTCTTAGCCAATACAGTACATTGAGTCAAGGTCTCAGATACCACTAACTGAAAAAGTAAGCCCCACATGCTGGCTCATGCTTGTAATCCCAGCATTTTGGGAGGCCAAGGTGAGAGGATTGCTTGAGCCCAGGAGTTTGGGACCAGCCTGGGCAACATAGAAAGATCCTGTCTTTACAATAAATAAATAAAAATTAGCTAAGCGAGGTGGCAGGCACCTATAGTCCCAGGTACTTGGGAGGCTGAGGTGGGAGGATCACTTGAGCCCAGGAGTTTGAGGCTGTAGTGAACTATGATCGCCCTACTCCAGCCTGGGCAACAGAGTGAGACTCTGTCTCTTCAAGAGAAATAAAGTAAGGAAACCGCAAGATTGTGTATGGGCCTTTATAAGTGAACTCGGCCATCCCCCTAGTCTGCCCAGCTCTGTGAGGGTAGAGGATAAAGGAGCCAGTACTGACCTAAGGAAGACAGGGGTGAAACGCTGATTCCGCGGGCTCCCACCGAACTTTGGTTAGAAAGTGTGAGCGATCTGTTCCTTCAAGGATGATGCCCCTCCCTGTTAAAGCAAAGGAATTAAAGACATTGTTTCCAGCTGGGCGCAGGGGCTTACACCTGTAATCCCAGCACTTTGGGAGGCCAAGGCAGCAGGACTGCTTGAGCCCAGGAGTTTCAGACTAGCCTGGGCAACATGGTGAAACCTCATCTCTACTAAAAATACAAAAAATTAGTAGGGCGTGGTGGTGCATGCCAGTATCCCAGCTA
>NW_012121709.1:5434728-5436900 GCF_000951035.1 Colobus angolensis palliatus
AACCTCCGCCTCCCGGGTTCAAGTGATTCTCCTGCCTCAGCCTCCCAAGTAGCTGGGGATTACAGGCATGCGGCACCATGCCTGGCTAATTTTGTATTTTTAGTAGAGGCGGGGTTTCACCATGTTGGTCAGGCTGGTCTCGAACTCCTGACCTCAGGTGGTCCACCTGCCTGGGTCTCCCAAAGTGCTGGGATTACAGGCGTGAGCCACTGCGCCCGGCCTTACCTGCCTTTTTCTTTGACAACTTCTACCCTGTTGATACCTATATTGATTTCCAATATGAACAGGGTGGTATTCAGAAAATTGAAGTGCCGCAAGGTTCTACGATAAAACTTGGTTGATCCTCAACATCCGATTTCATCATATTTAGGATGCATCACTATGATCTTAGGTATGATTGATACTGTGCTCAGGTAGGGAAGTGCCCCTGTTCTTAGGAGATACAAGCTGAAATATTTAGGAAGAAGTTTCAAGCTGCTTGAGACATTTTCGAATGGTTCAGGGGAAAAGCACACACACACTAAGAGGGAGATACAACAGACCAACTGCTGAGTCTCGGTGGGTATCTTGGTTTCCATTACACTATTTTTTTTCAATGTTTTGATGTTGCTTAGACGTCTATTAAAAGAGCACTGTTTAAATGAACTTTACAGTAGGGGTGAGGACACTACAGACTGTGAGCCTAACCCAGTCCACGGCCTGGCTCTGGACGTAAAGGTTTAAGGAACACGGCCAAACTCGTTCGTATTGCCTATGGCTGCTTTCCCGCCACAATGGCAGAGCTGAGTCACTGCAACAGAAACCATATGGCCCGGAAAGCCCAAAATACACACTGTCTGGCCCTTTACAGAAAAAGTGTGCCAACCCCGGCTTCAGAGGAAATCGTATTTTCAGAAGCAACTTCCTTTAGAAGTCTTCGTAGGCTTAGAATAGGTTTTTCCCAAACCTCAAGAGCACACGTTGCTGAGATGGTGAAGGATAACACTTCCTCGCTTTCCTTCTACAAAGTAAATGTGAGTGACGAGAGAGAGTGCTGTATCTGGCCAGGAGGCTGCCATGTACAGTTAGTGAGAAAGAAATAATGAGGCTTGGCAGGGCATGGTGGTTCACATCTGTAATCCTAGCACTTTGGGAGGCTGAGGCTGGTGAATCACTTGAGCCCAGGAGTTTGAGACCAGTCTGGGAAACATGGTGAAACCCCATGTTTACAAAAAAAAATTTAAAAAGTAGCCGGGCACGGTGGCACATGCTTGTGGTCCCAGCTCCTCAGGAGGATGAGGCAGGAGGATCACTTCAACCCAGGAGTTTGAGGCTTCGGTGAGCCTTGATGGTGCCACTGCACTCCTGCCTGGGTGACAAAGCAAGACCCTGTCTCAATAAATAAATAAATAAATAAATAATAGAACAGGCTTTGAATCATTAAAGGATGATACTGTTAGCGAGACATTTTCTGTAGGACAAGAAAATCCTACAGAGAAAGCAAACGGAGGCAATAGAAACAGCCCTGTGGTGAAAGCCAAAGGCCCGGGCCAGGACCCAGTCTCAGACACTGGCCAGATCAAGTCACTTAACCTCTCTGGGCCTTCTTACTTGTATATATAACATACCAGGAGTGGATGCTCTAGCAGTTGATAGTTAAGGGGCTTTCAAATTCTCTAATCTTTTTTTTGTCTCGCTCTGCCACCTAGGCTGGAGTGCAGTGGTGTGATCATGGCTCACTGTGCCTCAAACTCCTGGGCTCAAGCGATCCTCCTTCCTGCCTCAATTTCTGAATAGCTGGATTACGGGCAGCCGCCACCACACCCACCTAATTTTTAATTTTTTTTGTAGAGATGCGGGGGTCTCACTGTATTGCCCAGGCTGGTCTCAAACTCCTGGCCTTCAGTGAACCACTCGCCTCGGCCTCCCAAAGCACTGGAATTACAGGTGTCAGCCACCATGCCTGGCCCAATTCTCTAATTCTGTGGCAACTATTGAGTAAATAATTCCATACAAAAGTAGTCATTACTGCTGGGCACGGTGGCTCACGCCTGTAATCCCAGCACTTTGGGAGGCTGAGGCGGGCGGATCACGTGAGGTGAGGACTTCAAGACCAGCCTGGCCAACATGGTGAAACCCCATCTCTACTAAAAATACAAAAATTAGCCTGTAATCCCAGCTACTCGGGAGGCT
>NW_012121709.1:5437621-5438843 GCF_000951035.1 Colobus angolensis palliatus
TTTCACCATGTTGGCCAGGCTGGTCTTGAACTCCTGACCTCAGGCGATCTGCCCGCCTCAGCCTCCCAAAGTGCTGAGATTACAGGCATGAGCAACCATATCCGGCCTTATTTTTAGTAACAGATTTTAAGAGATCTGGGGTGGGTCAACTCAATATAACAAGCAAAGATTACATATCAAAAAAAGTATTTGGAACATACATTTTAGCCCTTATAAGCGACAGAAATGTACTTCTGCATTTACTACAGCTCCTGGCACCAAGAAAGGTGGGTACATTAAAAGGCACTCAAAGATAAGATACCAATGGTCAACCAGTGAGTGAGAACGGAGAGCAGCTATTCCCAATACTACCGCCCAGGTGGAGCTTGCGTTTTCAATGGGGCAATATCGCCCCCAAGGGACAAAAATTTGTCCCTTGGGGGAGTGAAAAAAAGTATGTGTATTTATGCTTTTAATGCATAAAGCGCGCGCGCGCGCACACACGCACACACACACACACACACACACACACACACATAGTACATAAGCAGTTGTAGTTTATCTTTGGCATTAACATTTCATGGAGCTGTGCACGGTGGCTCAAGCCTGTAATCCCCGCACTTTGGGAGGCTGAGGTGGGTGGATCACTTGAGGTCAGGAGTTCGAGATCAGCCTGGCCAACATAGTGAAACCCCCGTCTTTACTAAAAGTAGAAAAAAGTAAAAAGAGTAAAAAAATTAGGCCAGGCACAGTGGCTCACACCTGTAACCTAGCACACTTTGGGAGGCCAAGTCGGGCAGATCACCTGAGGTCAGGAGCTCGAGACCAGCCTAGCCAACATGGCGAAACTACAAACACAAAAATTAGCCAGGTGTAGTGGTGTGTGCCTGTAATCCCAGTTACTCAGGAAGCTGAGACAGGAGAAGCGCTTGAACCCAGGAGGCAGAGGTTGCAGTAAGCCAAGATCGTGCCACTGCACTCCAGCCTGGGAGACAGAGCAAGACTCCATCTAAAAAAAAAAAAAGAAAAAGAAAAAGAAAATTTAGCTAGGCGTGGTGGTGCACACCTGTAATCCCAGCTACTCAGGAGGCTGAGGCAAGAGAATCAAATGAATCCAGAACACAGAGGCTGCAGTAAGCCAAGATTGTGCCACGGCACTCCAGCCTGGGCGACAGAGCTAGACTCCATCTGAAAAAAAATAATTAAAAAAAAAAAAAAAAATCATGGGCACGGTGGCTCACAC
>NW_012121709.1:5438927-5441862 GCF_000951035.1 Colobus angolensis palliatus
TCAAAAAAAAAAAAAAAAAATCATTTCATGGAGGGCTCACAGCAGTACTATTTACAATAATTCAAAGGGGAAATAGCTCTAATGTCCATCAGTAGCTTAATGGATAAACAAAATGTGGGCCGAGGCAGGCAGATTGCTTGGGCCCAGGAGTTCCAGATCAGCCTGAGCAACATAAAGAAACCCCATCTCGACAAAACAAGCAAGCAAGCAAGCAAATAAACAAAAAACCAAAACAAAATTAGCTGGGCATGGTAGTGCACACCAGTGATCCCAGTTACCCGGGAGGCTGACGTGGGAGATCACCTGAGCCCAGGAGGTAGAGGTTGCAGTGAGGCAGAGGCTGCAGTCAGCCATGACTGTGCCACTTCCCTCCAGCCTGGGCCACAATTTTTATTTCAAAAAATAAAAATAAAATAGACTGGGTGTGGTGGCTCACACCTGTAATCCCAGCACTTTGGGAGGCCAAGGCGGGCAGATCACCTGCACGCAGGAGTTCTAGACTACCCTGGACAACACAGTGAAACCCTATCTCTACTAAAAATTCAAAAAATTAGCCGGGCGTGGTGGTGTGTGACTGTAGTCTCCGCTACTCGGGAGGCTGAGGCAGAAGAATCGCCTGAGCCCAGGAGGCAGTGGTTGTGGTGAGCCGAGACTGCACCACTGCACTCCAGTGGTGCAGTCTCCAAAATAAATAAATAAATAAAAATAATAAAAACAAAACAATGTGGTATATCCATAAATATTTAGCCATAAAAAGGAATGAAGTGCCAATACACGCTACAAAGAGGATGAACCTTGAAAGCATGATGTTGCGTGAAAGAAATCAGGCATAGAAGTCACCTTGTGTGTGATTCCATGTACATGAAATGCACAGAACAGGCAAATCCAGAGACAGAAAGCAGACTGGTAGGTGCCACAGGCTGGGGAACGGAAGAATGGGGAGTGACTGCCTAATGGGCTTGGGGGTTTTATTTTAGGGTGATGAAAATGTTTAGGAACTAGAGGTGCAGGCTGACAACATTATGCATGAAGTAAATATCAGTGACACGGTTAATTTCATGTAAGATGAATGTCATCTCTATAAAAAAAAGTCAAAACAATTTCGGGTGTCAGGGGTGATTACGAAAAAAAATAACCTAAAAAGCCTCCTGGAGCAGGCAATACTGGAAAAAAGGTTGAGAAACCTTGGGGCGGAGGACAGCACAGATATTGGACACAGAGCCCTCTGCACAGTAACAGCCACAACTGAGAAAATCGTCCTACAAAAACTGGTAGATTATTGAAGAATTCTAGGATTGTGAGATTATAATAGTTTGGAAATAGGAAAACTGTAACTTTCACTCAAAGTATGAATTTCTCCCAAATTCAGTAACTTGCATATGAACATTTCTATTAGAATTCTTTCATTTAAAAAGTAGGTGGAGAGCTGGGCGCGGTGGCTCATGCCTATAATCCCAGCACTTTGGGAGGCCGAGGCAGGCAGATCACTTGGGGTCAGGAGTTCGAGACCAGCCTGGGTAACACGGTGAACCCGTGTCTCTACTAAAAATACAAAATTAGTTGGATGTGGTGCCACACGCCTGTAGCTCCAGCTACTCAGGAGGCTGAGACACAAGAACCCAGGAGGCGGAGGCTGCAGTGAGCCAAGATTATGCCACTGCATTCCAGCCTGGGTGACAGAGTAAGACTGTCTCCAAAAAAAAAAGCAGGTGGAAATTCATTTTTTCTCTTTTTCTTTTTTCTCTTTTGAGATAGTCTTGCTCTGTCACCTAGGCTGGAGTGCAGTGGCGCCATCACAGGTTACTGAAGCCTCGACCTCAACCTCAAGCAACCTTCCTGCCTCAGCCTCCTGGGTAGTGGGGACTATAGGCGCAAGTTATCATGCCTGGCTAATTTTTAAATTTTTTGTGGAGATGGGGGTCTTGCTATATTGCTCAGGCTGATCTCAAACTCCTAGCCTCAAGCAATCCTCCCACCTTGGCCTCCCAAAGTGTTGGGATTATACAAGCCACTGTGCCCAGATGGAAATTCTAACCATGCAAGGGTTCTATAAGACTGCCCAGTTCATTCTCCCAAAATCTCTCCTTTCTGTATTCTGTGCAACTTCCTTCCCTGCATTTACTAAACGACGTGTAGCTCGTCCCACTCCCAAAGACTTGAATCATTGTTCTTAGTTTTTTATTTTTCTTAATTGCACAACCAAATAGGAAGTAGAACTTCCTATGGAAATATTAGCCCAC
Source organism: Colobus angolensis palliatus (assembly GCF_000951035.1). Classification (NCBI taxonomy): domain Eukaryota; kingdom Metazoa; phylum Chordata; class Mammalia; order Primates; family Cercopithecidae; genus Colobus; species Colobus angolensis. The sequence goes on from NW_012121709.1 coordinate 5,441,168, forward strand.
TTTAAACGTAACAATAATAATAATAAACAAACAAAACCATCGAGGGGGCACCACTGTATCAAAACCCTAAACTCCATGGTGTTAGCCTAGCAGCCAAGTGGCAAGGAAACACCTCCTGGAGGCCGGAAGGCTGGAGAGCTCTGTTTGGGGGTCAGACTTGGTAAAACTGTTGCTTTCGATTTGCAAGGTGGAACCACTGGCCCTGCAGCCAGTCTAGAGAAAACAGCCAAAAGAGACAAGGAATACAGTGTGTAGATTGCTCTGTTGTTTATCATCAGGGAAGACAAGAAAAACAGGAGTGAAGCAAAAATGTGCTGGTTTGAGAACTAAAATGGAAAAGAGACTGAAATCCTAGGTGTCCTACATGGAAAGGGCCACTGCTTCTGCACACCAACAAGAGATGAGAACGAAAATCGACCATGCCAGTGGCTCACGCCTATAATCCCAGCACTTTGGGAGGCCGAAGCAGGTGAATCACTTAAGGCCAGGAGTTCGAGACTAGCCTGGCCAACATGGCGAAACCCTGTCTCTACTAAATATACAAAAATTAGCTGAGAGTGGTGGTGTACACCTGTAATCCCAGTCACTTGGGAGGCTGAGGCACAAGAATCGCTTGAACCCAGAAGGCAGAGGTTGCAGTGAGCCAAGATCACATCACCACACTCCAGCCTGGGCGACAGAGCAAGACTCCGTCT
>NW_012121709.1:5442181-5449102 GCF_000951035.1 Colobus angolensis palliatus
AGCACTTTGGGAGGCTCTGGTGGGTGGATCACAAGGTCATGAGATCGAGACCATCCTGGCCAATATGGTGAAACCCCGTCTCTACTAAAAATACAAAAATTAGCTGGGTGTGGTGGCACACGCCTGTAATCCCAGCTACTCGGGAGGCTGAGGCAGGAGAATCACTGGAACCCGGGAGTCCGAGGTTGCAGTGAGCCAAGGTCATGCCGCTACAGAGCCAGACTCCATCTCCAAGGAAATCACCGAACAACAAAAGCCCGTTAAATGCTTGTAATCAGCACTTTGGGAAGGCGAGGCAGGTGGATCACCTGAGGTCAGGCAATTGAGGCCAGCCTGATGACTGACATGGTGAAACCCCATCTCCACTGAAAATACAAAATTAGCCGAGGGTGGTGGCATATGTCTGTAATCCCAGCTCCTTGGGTGGCTGAGGCAGGAGAATCGCTTGAACCCGGGAGACAGACATTGCAGTGAGCTGAGATGCGCCACTACACTCCAGCCTGGGCAATAAGAGCAAAACTCTGTCTCAAAAAGCAACAACAAAAAAACATTTTTCACTTAAGCAGCGAGCCTCACCTTTGGTTAATATCAGATGAAGGCAGCCACATTAAGTCAGGGGGAGAGCCAAGAGGCAATAAAGCAGGCTGGAAAGTTCTGAAAAAGAACACAGGCTACAATTACTGGCACCAATAGGTTAATAGCCTGCTAAGCTTTACAGGGAATCATTGCCAGAGGAATCACAAGCTTGTTGTACAAATAAGTAAATAAAAATCTTGGACAGGCCCCTAAAGCTGCACCCAACAGGAAGTGGAGTGTGAAAGTCAGCCAGCACCCAGGCAGGATGCACCTGACACCCACTTCTGAGGAGACCAGAGAGGATGAGATTTGAGGAAGAACTTCTGAGAGGGCAGGGAGTTCCTCCCAGAGAGCAGTCAGGGCTTATGCAAGAAATGTCATCCCCGGCCATGACAAGGGCAGGGGTCTTAACAAGAACCCCCGCCAGTGGGATTTCATCCCTGCTAGAGACCAGCAACTTCTGTTTCATTCTTTCTTTTCCCCAAATGGGAGTTCTTACTGCAGCTACTGTCCCTGCTTCACCTCTGAACAGGCATTGGGGGTGGGGGATCCTGGAGGCGCCACGCTGGGCCGATGGAGGGAACTTGCACGGCCCAGAAAAACTGGGCTGAGGAGGATGCAGGGACCGCGGAGGGTTCTGGGGGCGAGGCACACACAAGTTGGTGCCCACCAAACCTTTTCTCTTCCTTTCGGGCCCACAGGAAACCATTTGGCACCTCCTCTGGAAAGAGGGCATGGCCGGGCCCTTGAGATCTGGCTGTTGAGGCAGAGCTAGCGCACGCGGTCAGGTCTGCTCCCTGCTTCTGCAGCCATCTCCGGTGGAGACTGAGTGTACACAGGCAGTGCCACCTGAAGGGAACTCCGCTGCCTCTATGTGCTACTGAGGCAGGGGTGACTGAGCCAGAGACTGGAGAAATGTGTCCGTCCCCACAGACAGCCTGGCTTAACTGTCCATGGCTGTCTCCTGCCATGGAGGAGCACACTCAGTGGCCTGTGTGGTGGACCAGAGCTTCTACCCACACTATGTTCTGTCTCCTTTCCTAGAACACAACTGGATGACGTTTCCCGCCTCCGTGCAAAATGAAAGTGGACATAAGGGGTGCCACTTCCACACCCGGCTCATGGAAGCTCCCAGATGGTCACGGCCCTCCATGCTGCCCCCGATTTCAGGCTGGATGGAGACAGACGGCTCAGGGTGCTCTGTCTTGATGCCTGCACTGGGGCTGCCCTGCCAGCCCATTCCCCTGCCCAGTATTATGGAAGCAAAAAAGTTCTATGGTGTTTGAGCCATTGTCGCTTTTTGGGTCTATTTATTACAGAACTAGCATAGCCCTAATACAGTCATTGCTACATGACCATAACACATGTATTCTATAATTGCACATAATTTTATTCACCGAAGGGATGTCCTTTACCTTCAAGATTCTAAATTTTCAGAAATGCAACATTCAAGGTTAAAGTTGCAGCTAGACCAAGGCTAAACCATGGCGAGGTAGTTGCTTGCGCCAGAGAGTGTGGGTGTGAACAGCTGGAGCTCAGTGGTTCCTGGCGACTCAGGGACCACCTGTATTCCACATCCGGCTTCCCAGCCACGCACACGCAGTATGACCTGGGTTTCCCCTTTATACAGTGGAATGCTAAGTGCCTACACCCTAGCCCAGGTCAGCCAACTATGGCCTGTGGGCACCATCCCGTCTGCAGCCTGTTTTTGTACAGCCCTTGAGCTAAGAATGTTGTTGACACTTTTAAAAACAGAGAACATGCGACAGTCTGTACGCGGCCTGCAAAGCCTAAAACTTTACTATCTGCGTCTGCCTCATCGGATTGCTGGGAGGATTACAAAGACTTTATTAGGCCAGTGCCCGGCTCGAAGTTAGCATGCCACACAAAATAATCACGTCTCCAAAAAGCAATTGTCCCACATCCAAATTCTGCATTTTGTCCAGCTGATGTCTCTCCTTCCCTCCAAAAAATAATAATAAAAAAAAGACAAAATAAAAACCGAAGAGCTGCATCTTGATCATCATGGTCACAGACACTCTTCAGTTAAAAAGTTGCTGGTAGTCTGAGTTCACTTACTTGGGAGTATGGACTAAGCAAAGATACCCGACAGCAGCAGCAGAAAGCCTGCAACACGGCAGCTCTGCTCAGTGTTCTCCGCGGAGAAAGACTGAAACATTGAAAAATGAGAACGAGACTTTAAGTAGATGGTATGCAATGGAAAACTGAGCCGGCAACAGTACTCAATGCTGGTTTTCTCAATAAAATCATTCTGCTGTGTAAATGCGCTTCTAATGGGGATCTGTTATAGGTCTCAGGCAGGCAACATGAAAGCTGGCCTTTCAAAATCTGATTAGGTGGATAATGTTTGCAAACATGACGCCTGGCAAAACCAGTCTGATTCTAAGGTAAACTCATTTTGGACATAACTGATGCCTCGCTGAGACAGCTTTTCAAAGCATGTCTGCAAACACCGGACCCCCGGGGATGGTGCGTGCGTGTAGGGGAGGGAAATTCCAGGGTTTAATATATCAAGATGACATACACGCTGCACACTTCTCTTAGAAAGTCACGACGCACAGTACTGTGCGTTACAGGTATGCAGAAACACCACCATGGAGTCGACTGACTTTGTTTAACCTATAACCGTTTTTCCTCCCACATAATAGGTAGTAACATTACACAGAATCAGTGCTCTGGAGACATTTTTGACACATTGTATACAGCGCAGCCATTCAAATCAACGGCAACAGAACGCAGGAAGAACCTGGTTTTCTTTCAAAGCATGAGCAGTTCTCATTTTACAACATGTGTAACTTAACATAATTCAAAAAGTGCAATCTTTGCATGACAACCAGATAATTCTCAAAGGTTACTAGTGAGCTGATAAAATTAACGTTTGGCAAGGAGGTCATGGTTTACAGGCAGGCTGTCCGCTCACCAATGCTCAGAAAAATTCAGCAGAACATACTTTTCATATTTAGATCCGAAGAGAGGTGAGAGACATTCTACTCAAGTCATGGCTGGGCTTTCTCTCCTGAAACGAAATTGGGCAGGCCATTTGCGTGGTTTCTCTGGATAAGTTCCATTTATTAATCATTGTACAAAAAAATCTTGGCATTCATTTGAAGAGAAAAGAAGTTGCGATATCCAAATATTTAACATTTTAACATAGTGAAAGTTCGACTTTTATAACAGGGCTTTTTAAAATGGAGAAAAGTTTTGGAAAATTTTTAAAAAGAAACTTATGATTTATTAGAGTACAGGATCCAAAACACGTTTTTTAGAAAAATATAAAGTGCCCAAATACCAACTTACACAGGTGATACAGGCTTCCTGGAGCCCCGTGAAGCATTCATGAAGAAAGACATTTAAAAACAGTCTAGGTACATATTTACAGCTGGGTCAGTAAAGGTAAAACCATCTTTCTTGGCTTTGATGTTTCTAAGAAAAAAGGAAATCAATCAAACCAGAAAACCAACCATTGCAACTCTCAGCATGCTCAGTTTCTTATTAATGCATCTCATTCATATTAATTCCATATTACTGAACTTTCCCCTTTAAATCAGAGTAGTGTACAATCCTCCCAACCTCGGTGGGTCAGGTGCTGTGAGTGCTCACATTTTCAGATGCAGGTTCAAATCCTTCGACTTTGGATTTGACTGATGAGGAACGTGGACAGTGGATAATAGCTAATTCAGGCTGGAGGAGCCAGGGGCCAAATCCTCATCTCTTTCTAGTAACTGCTTAAAGCCTTCCCTTGCTATGAAGTGGTCTCAGGTGGCTTTCCAAACCTCAGTCACCCCAGGGTTTCCAAAGGGTAAACAAGCAGCAGGCATTCAATGTGGGTGAGAATACTGCATGCAGAGGGAAAGACAGGTGCACAGACAGGCGCACAGACAGGCCCCTAATGCCCCATACATTAGAGCAACTGCATCATTTTAAATGCTGAGAGCAAAGTAACTAGGTCCTAACTTCAGAAGTTAGCTTCTACTGATTAATGACGAGATTAGCGCACTCGAGAACCGGCAGGCCGAGAGTTGGGGGAGCTTTGGAGCTGCACGAAGGCGTGCAGTTACTCTGGGCTCAGTTACTAAGAACTTCGGAAAGGAGCCAGTGCCATCTGAACACACAGTCAGGCTTTCCCAAAAGAAGCCATAACAGGTTTCATCCTGCTGCTTTCAGGACCCTGGCGGCTTGGAAAAGCAGATTCCAACACGCACCTCTCCTTTCACGCAAGTCCAACACTCTTCAAATCAAAGACATTCTCTCTCTTTCTAACCTGCCACATTCAAACAGGCCTTGAAGTGACTCTAAGGAATAGCAAGAGGTGTGAAACCACTTTTTTTCCCTTCTAAACCTTTTTTTTTTTTTTTTTAAGGTTCATGATTTTTTTTTTTTTTTTCCCTGATTACAAAAGCAAAACTTCATTTTTTGGTCTTTGGAGACCATGGAGTATGACTTCTAAGAGCAAACATTTAACATCAGATTTGTATGTCTCACTACAAAAAGAACCCATCACTGATGTAAGACCTACTCATGATATTGAAGTAGATTTTTAAAATTAAAAAATAAAAGTAGTCATTTAAAAGGAAGGAATTGTAGATGAGTATGGAAAAATCCATTCACAAAGTTCACTATTTGCATTTTCTCAAAGAATTTTATGTAATAAAATAGAAAACTAATGATTTATAGAGATGTGCATAAACTCAAGAGAGGAATATGGAAGGGAAAACTGTGTTATATTCCCATTTAAATTTAAAAAAACAAAGATAAAACACTGGAAATCTGTGTTTCACATATTAGAAAAAAATAAATTCAAATGATTCTAATTACCATTAGCTTGTTAATGTCTCCATCTCTAAGATGCTGCCAAGATAGCACACAACTTTACCTCTGAATATGCAACTAAATTCAGGGTAAAAAGACACACAGTCCTCACTCGGGACCGAACATGTTCCCCAGAGAAATCAGAAGGAAATTATTGCAAATGCATAACCCCATCTGTCCAGCCAAGGAAATGTTCTGAGACAAATGCAGACAGGCGGGGGAATGGAGTGAATACAAAGAATGATTACAGGAGCGTCGACTGTGAGACCTCATGAAGACAGAATGTCACAAACTGTCACCACAGGACAAGCATACAAGCCATGCCACTGACACAGTGCCTTTCAGATTAATTCACTAGTGTAGGCGGAGAGCAACATTGTCTTTGCAGCTGGGGAAGAGCACACGGTATTTAAACTTAGTAGGAGGCAACCAGCACTACTGGTGGAGTGGCTTTCCTGGTGCAGCAGGTCCCGAGGGCTCCGTGGAGACGTCTTCTTCCGGAGTCCCGTTCTCTTGGAAGATAGCAGCAGCAGCAGCAAAGGTGCAATGTCCTCTCTAGACTTTACTCATCTATGTTCTCTTTCTTTGCACTGTAAATATTTTGCACCGTTTCATAGACGAACTCCAGATCTTCTGGATACCGGATCTCCAGCTCTGCGTTCGGGATGTAGTGAGTGCCAGTAAACTCTGAGAAATAGCGTCCCACATCAGGGTGTGAGATTTCTTGAGGCTCCACGTTATATTCCAAGTTTTCTGTTGGTAAAGAGGCACACGGGTATTCTCATTACAATGTCCACTGCTGCCACGCCTTTCCTCCAGAGAACCTCCCATCACCCCTTCCACGTGGCATTTTTGAGGTGGAGAAGGGAAGACTGAAGACGTTTATGGAGTCAAGAGAGGGTAATGGGACAAGGGCAGCGAGTGGCAATCAGGAGAAGGTGGGTGGTGGCACAGCTACCCCAAGAGCTCCCCCACGGAACAGCAGGATTTTCCTAATCTCTGAGCAGGATGTCTGGCTCCAGCAAAACTCCAAAGGTCTCTTGGGCAGTGGCAAACTGGAGACTCAACAGGTCTCTCTGACTGGACAATGGGACAAGATTATCCCTGCCTGCTCTTTTTTTGGCAGTGGCTAAGTTTCTGAAGCTGTGATATCACATTGTGACAAGCCTCGTACCTGCCACCCCTCTCCTGGATTCACAGGAGCCCCTCACGCAGACCACACTTTCCACCCGAGCTCTTTCCAACACTGGCTTTCAACAGCGAGCAGCCTCTTTCCAGGGCTGCTGTGAGACTGCGGGATGAATGGAAGATGGTTTGCGCCTCCAGACCCCATGTGGATATCAGACATTATCATCTGTACCATCTCTTGGGAAAACCATGCTACCTCTTCTCCCTGTTCTCTATTTCGCCCCACTAGAGAAATACAAAATAAAGCTGGGGCAGTGGCTTACACCTGTAATCCCAGCACTTTGGGAGACCAAGGCGGGAGGATCACCTGAGGTCAGGAGTTCGAGA
>NW_012121709.1:5449877-5474819 GCF_000951035.1 Colobus angolensis palliatus
CAGGGCCAGTTCAAGGACGGTGCTTTGTGCACCCTTCTTTGCCGTCCATGGAGGCCTGGCCCAAGACTGGGTGTGGCCCCTGATTCAGAAGAAGCCCAGCCATGCCCTCCATGACCTAGCACCGGAAGGGAGCTGGGCTGGGCAGATCCTCCTATTGTGACTGTGTCCCCAGGGCACCCCAGTTCCAATCACTCCGAAGCCATCCTTGGCACTGCCCATCACCCGAATGAACGCAAGTGGGTCTATGAACTAATACCAGTAAGGCCAACCGATGGGCTTACCGACACAAACAGCGTGGCCTATTATGTCTTAAACAGCTGGGTTAAACGTCCTGAAAAACAAAGTCAGGGCATCAGAGGCCCTGCATCCCCGAAGTACACAGGAAGAACGCAGGCATCTTTCTGAAGCACTGACTTTAACTGGTATTTGTCTTTGGGGAGAGGGGGGAAGAGTTGTAGGACTCAACTTGCAGTGTTTTTTTTTTAACCACAAAACAGGAGGAGCTGAAGAAATGTGCTAATATGTTGTTTTAGGCTGTTTCTGCAGACTGTGACCAGGGACAGAACTGTCTGAACAAATCAGTGCCACTGAGGAAGTCAGACACGTCATGTGCAGAGATGAATGTATGGAGGCTGTTTACCTGAACAGCACTTATGCTAGAAAAATGGAAGAGCCGTGTAAACGTCCAAGTGTGGGCCACTGTGTGAATAAATGATGGCACACTAATTCAGCAAAGCAGGAGGCGGCCATGAAAATGAGCAACCTGTTTGTAAGATCTTCCAAGAAACGTGGGGGTAGAAAGGCTGTACCACTTAGAAAGGGCCTGGAAGGCCACGGATCAGGGGTTGCTCCATGATGTGGCACAGTGACAGAGTTTAAACTGGGTACGTACAATGTGCCAGACCCCACAGTGGCATCACAGGCACCCTCGCCAAGTAACCCTGGAAGGAGCCCCCTTCTGCTTTTGAGTGGGCTGCCCAAGGATTTAACCCTAGACTCAAACCAGACAGTCCCTTTCCAGAGCTGAAGGGAACCAGACGTAAGAAAAACCCAACAGTCAGGAGACAGCAGGCAGGGAGGGGCTGGGTAGACTTAGAGTAAAGCCGCTGCCCCCAAAGGGACGCTCCAGCCCACGTTACACACAAGAGCTTGCGGTTTCAGGACCTCCCACTTTTTCCAGAAGGAAACTGAGTCATCCACTAACTCTGATCTCTCTACTGTCACCAGTAGGTCTCTAGAGATGATTTTCTCTTGGGAGAAATCAATAAATGTTAAAAAAAAAAATGCTGCAAATGTTTCAAAATGCCACTGGCTAAGATGCCCTTTCCTGTCCACCCACTGCTGCCACCTCCCTCTTCACATCCAGTGACAGAAGGAATCAACTAGCAAAGCGTATCTTCCTTGTGACCACGACCCAGTATCTTAACCAGGCCAGCTGTCAGGGCCCTGGCCTTTGGATTTTCTGTTCTTTTTTGTAGAGACAGGGTCTCGCGACGTTGCCCAGGCTGGTTTCAAACTCCTGGGCTCAAATGATCCTCCTGTCGTGGCCTCCCAAAGTGTCGGGATTCCAAGCGTGAGCCACCATGCCTGGCCATGTTTGGATCGTCTGGCAGAGCTGCACAGAAATAGCAGAGGGAGAGTCAAGATTCTTGGAATACCATCGAGACCAAATCCGCTTTGCTCTAAGGGAACCACTGTTACCTGTCATTGGTAAGCAGGACATAGATATCTGAAGTACAGAGAATTCAAGCAGGTAGTTTAGAACAACTGCTTTGTTGCCAGTTCGTCTGGAGCAATAGTTCTCATCTGGGAGCTCTTTTGCTACCAAAGGGACATCTGGTAAGGTCTGCAGACATTTTTGGTTGTTGTAATTGAGAGCTGCTGCCAGCTTGTAGTGGGTGGAGGCCAGGGATGCTGCTAAGTACCCTACAACGCACAGGACGGCTCCCCACAAATGGCTATCTTGACCAAAATGTTACTAGTGCTGGGCTGAGAAGCCCTGCTCCAGAGCCCCAGCCCTGTGTTTCAGCATTGTTCCCTTCTCCTCCACATTTTCCTTTCTACGTATTATAGAGGAACAGCCTGGTGTTAGTAACATTCAGCTTCTGTGGGGAGGAGGAAGGAAGGGGAAACTCAGGCTATCATCCACAGATCTGCCAGGGCAACGCGACCCAACAGCTACCGCACAGAATTCTGAACGTGGGCCCAGAACGAGATGCATGTGAAGTCCAGGCAGGGACGGTGGGAAACCAGGCGACAGGAAAATGACAGTCCACGAGGGCGCTCCCAGCCCCACTCCTGGCTGTTAGAGAGGAAGAAGGACTGGATTTGGTGCATTTACTGGCCGGGGCTCCTAGCTTGCTAAGAAGCAGAACAGGAAAAAAGTAACAACATAATGAAGTTGGCGACTATGTATTATGAAAGAAAAATAAATGCCAATCCACTAAGAAGATTTTCACAAAGTTTACTTTTAAGAAAAATGATAAATCTAAGTAACACAAAACTTAATTGAGTAAAACATGAACCAGGCACCAATGAAAAGTTCTGAAAAATCTTGAGGAATCTTCCTGGATTCTCTTCAAGTTTTCAGAAAAATCTGTCTGCTTATTTTAAATTTTCAGCTACCCTAAAATATATGAATACATACTATGGAAACACCACGCAAGTCCTGTGTGGGCACCTGTCCTGTCCTGGTCCGGTCCTCCTCTCCAAGAGAAAAGCACCATTGGTGTGAGTGTGCCTTTTCAGTCCTTCTCCCACGAGCACACACATATGCAGCTAGATACCCGAAGTGTACTTAAAATATGGTATTGCTTTATGTGCTTTATACTTAGAATACTTATACAAAACATATTCTAAGCACTCGCCCGCAACTGGCTTATTCAATTGCAGCTTAGTATTCATTCCAGTCTGCACAGACCCCAGGCTACTAGAAGAGTTCTTATGAGTGACAACTGTCTTGCTATTTTAACGAGGGGGCCACAGGCCTCCTTGTACACGTGTGGAGGAATCGAGGTGGAACTGCTAGGCTGGAAGAGAATGCGTGCTTGAGATTTTTACAATTTGAAAGCCAGGGCCAAAGCATCCTCTGACATATTTGTGCCTCTTAACACAACCCCGTCCCCATGCAGGTGATCCCCATTCACCTCACCACACTTGCCAGCAGGTACAGCTGGCCATGGACCGTGCGTGTGTGTGTGTGTGTGTCGGGCAGGGAGGCCTGTCTGGGTGGAAAGCTGAGTTTGGAAGTATCAAATAAGTTATGGAAAAGGGAACCAACGTTTGTCGAGGACATGCCATGTACCAAGCATCGTACGAGGTGCTTTATCATACAGACAAAACTGACAAAACTGCAGAACGAGATTTTCACATGGTAGTTGAATTACTGGCTTTCCAATACAGCTGCTGACCTAGACTCGGGTAGTTGAATTCCTGGCCTTCCAATACGGCAGCCTCGGCTCGGAGCTTCTGAGAAGCCCGGAAGGAGGCGGGACAGGAGCGGCATTCTCCCACCCAGGGTCATCCAAGTATCAAAGCGCGCCCCCTAGTGGGAACACATCATCACACACATGCAAGATGCCGGACATCCCATTAGGGTTTAGATGAACACACTGGGGGAAGAATCCTCTTCATTGTACAAACTAAAACTATTTGAAGATGTCATATATGTGTGTGATTTCTAATTCACTCTTCACCTTTCTGTGCAGAGCTAGTAATTAGAAAAGCATTATGAATGGGTTCTACCTGGGCTAATAGGATCACTGGAGTCAATGGCTGAAAATTTAGATCAAGAAAAATTTTTTAAAAATATATTTCATAAAAACACATTAATCCAGAAATGTTCAAAAACATATTTAATATGTGTTTTTAAAATTTGGCCTTTCACTGTCTAAAAATGGGCAAATGTGAGCATAAAATTGTCCCACATGATTATAACACATTGAATAAATAAAAATCCAGGAATCTATGGCAGAGACAAGGGCAGGGGAGGAGAGATAGGGAGAGGGAAGGGAGAGGCAGGGAAGAAGAAGAAAGCTCTTGTTCATTGAAGTAGAGAGAACAACAGTGGTGGCAAAATCACCACTTGGCAATTCTCATATAAAGATTTAGGCAAGGATATTCAAAAAGTGCTAGAACCACAAGGTTCAAGGTCAGTGGGGAACAGGACCTTCACAGGGCGCCACAGAGTGCCCACGTGGATTTCTTCATTGAAATAGTGAGTTACTATCTTAGCCAAGTGACCAAACTCAGCATCACTCACACAGGGCTCCCGATGAGACCCAGTGGGAAGCAGGCGGCGAGGGATGTGAAGTATCCTCCCGAAGAATTCTTATCCTCATCTAATCAGGACTCAGACTTCACTCCCAGCTGGCAGACATCATACAGTTAAGGAACCAATGAGGCAAATCCAAAATGTTATACAATTTACAAGACAATGGCCAGGCACAGTGGCTCACACCTGTAATCTCAACACTTTAAGAGGCCGAAGTGGGCAGAATGCTTGAATCCAGGAGTTTGAGACCAGCCTGGGCCACATGGTGAACCCCATTTCTACAAAAACACAAAAAATTGCCAGGTGTGGTGGCACATGCCTGTAGTCCCAGCTACTTGGGAGGCTGAGGTGGGAGGATCACTTGAGTCCAGGAGGTTAAGGCTGCAGTGACTCAAGTTTGCACCACTGCACTGGATTCTTCAAAAAGTCAAAGTCATATGAAGAAGGGGAAAAAAGATGAAGAATGAGGAACTGTCTTTAATAAGACAGACTAAAGAGAAAAAAACAACCAAATGCAGCGAATGAAATTTGGTTGGATCCTGATTTTAAAAAACCAGCAAAAAATAGGCATAAGGTTATTTTGTGACAATTGAGAAATTTGAAAACTATTAGATATTATAAAATAATTATTTGTTAGGTATGATAATGTAATTGCGGTTATGCAGAGGAATCTCCTTAGACATAATTCAGTATTTGGGTCATGTCTGCAATATTCTTTCAAATGGTGCAGGAAAAAAGTAAAGTCTCTATAGATAAAGCAAATATGGGAATCATTCACTATTGAATCGACTGGAGGGTAAACGGGGGTATCTGATGTATTCTTTTAACTGTTCCACGTGTTTGAAAATGCTCTTCATCCAAACTTCCCATATATAAAAAAAAAAAGCCTCTCATTCATGACACACTTTCCCCTCATCTCACAGCTGTGTGTCTGTTTACTGCTGTCTCTCTCCGGGATGGATTCCCTCCCCCAGCTGAATGCCAGCCTCTCCCAGGGGTGTGGCATGGGAGCTGGGACACATCGTGGGCGAGCAGGAACTTCACATTCACCGAGCTCCCCAAGCTCACACTGGGCGAGGGGGGCAGAGCATTCAATAGGAAACAGCGGATGTGAAAGACAGGGAAGGACAGGGTGTCATGAAGTGCAGAGTGGGAACAAATAACCTGACCTCAATGGGCAGGGAAGGGGCAGGGGTGAGAAGAGCTTCTGGAAGGAAGTGACAGGAAACCAGCAGGTGAGGCAGGGAAACCTATCAGTCAGGGGCAGCCAACTGTGTGAAGACGTGCGAGCAAGAATGATGACTTCAAGGAAGATGAGCGGAAGTGGGCGGGAGTATGCCGGGGGTGGGAACCGTGCTGGGGCTGTAAGGGGAAGGCCAGATCCCTAGGGCCTGGTAAAGCATTCCGGACTACCTGCCGATGAGAAACTCCTAACGGTCAGTCAATTCGAGCAGCAAGTGGCTGGGGACACGCTAGGAAGATCCTCTGGCTGTTGCTAAGGAAAATGCTTGGTTGGGGACAGGCCTGGAGGCAGGTGCCAGTTAGGAAGTAGGCAAGCAGAGACCACCGGAATGGAAATGCGAGACACATGAGGAGGCAGCCGTGGGTGAGGAAGTAGGCAAGCAGAGACCACCGGAATGGAAATGCGAGACACATGAGGAGACAGCCGTGGGTGTGTAGACAGATGTGCGGCGAGGGTGAGGGGAGATGAGCGAGACCCGGCCCCCATGTGGTGTCACTCACTGAGATGGGCAGGCACAGTGAGATGGGCAGGCAGGAGCAGCGGGCATATGGGGGCAGCACAAAGCATTCATGCTTTTTCTTTCTTTGCAGAGATAATTGAGTTACAACAATGGGTTCAGTGAGTCGGGGGTAAGAACAGTGGAGAGAAGACCCCCGAGAGACCTCCAAGCGCACATGGGGGCTGTTAAGAGGTGGGCACAGAGCTCAGAGAAGAGCTCGGGATGGAAACACGGCTTTGGAAGTCACCAGCACATCCACAGACACCCCAAGGGGGAAAGAGATGAGGGCCTACAGGAGAGTCCCCTGGAGAGGGAGGACCCTGCAGACAGCCACATATCAGACATGTTGGGGGCACCTGCCCCTCAGCCGACGACTCAGAGTCCCTCAGGAAACGCTTGCTGACGGAGTGCTGATGGAACTGCCAGCAGAAGACGGGAACTAGCATAGTGTAGAAACAGCTCCGAAGTTCTAAGAATTTTCTAAGTCTCTACATTTTAAATTCCAGAAGGCAATCTGCTAACATTACCCATAATCATTTAGTTCTATCTCAATTTAAGAGATGATAAAACTGACAACCAGGTATTTTTTCAGTAATGACAATTTTATGACTAAACCTTACATTGCATGTTCACCTAGATATGATAAGAGACCAACTTCGGAAGTGAACAAATCACAACCCCTAAAACCAAATACTTAAGACCAACCCTGAACAGTGGATAACGATGCCATGTGGTAAAGCCACAGACACCGGCCCACAGTGTTGTTGAAAAGAAAACGCTCCTTTATTCTTGTGAACACCGTATGTCGCAGGGTATCAAGCACTTACCAGGTGACTTGTGCTGGTATCAACGGCCCAGGGAATCAGTCAATAATTTCCAAATCATGTGTTGATTTTTAGAGATTGTTTATATTCAACACAGCTTCAAAAGTTTAATAATATCCCCGTTGGTGCCTCCATCTGCCACAGGGAGCATATATAAACCCCTTATACCATCCGCACCACACTGATGCAGGGCAAGCAACCTGCAGTCTCAACAAACATTTCTCTTGATGCTGCCGTTCCAGGGGATCCTTTCAGTTTCTGATGAATTGACAATAATCATTATTTTCCAGCCTTTTTGAGATAAGATCTCACTCTGTCGCCCAGACTGGAGTGCAGCAACACAATGATTATAGCACACTGCGGCCTTCACTTCCCAGGCCCGAGTGATCCTCCTAACCCAACTTCCTGAATAGCTGGAACCACAGGTGTACACTATTCTGCCTAATTCTTAACTTTTGTGTAGACATGGGGTCTTGTTGTGTTGTACCTGGGAACACAGGTGCACATGACTCTGCCTGGCTAATTTTTAAATTTTTTGCAGATATGGGGTCTTGCTGTGTTGCCCAATCTGGTCTCAAACTCCTGAGCTCAAGCAATAATCCTGCCTCACCCTCCCAAAGTGCTGGAATTACAGGTGTGAGCCAGGTGTGAGCAACCTCACCTGGCAATTTCCAGCCTTTTAGAAACTTCTGAGATTTTTATACATCCCATATTTTGATTATTGGATTTATCAGAACATAATATGGAGTTAGGTCAAATCTCATGTTTTAGGCCAGACACGAGCAGGTACCGCATGACGGATGAGGAGGAGGCTCTCTGTTAAGCTGCCTGGCTTCAAATTGTGTTCTGTAAGTTAAAATTTCAATGGCTTTCCTGTGCCTCAGTTTCCTCATCTAGAAAATGATGATGTTTCTCAAATGGAGTTAATATACATTAGAATGATGCCCGTCACAGAATGGCACTACGTTAGCATTCACGTTCATTTTTATTAATAAATGTGAACTATTAATTAATCAATGTGAATGCTTTGACAGACACTACAATGAATTCATCCTATTAAGTGGAGGTTAAATTCAACAGGAACAAAGAGAAGGGAGACGCACACTGAAGGCATTCTTGTCTCTCACCGGCTTCCACAGGCTCCGTCAGTCTCCACCTCAGTCTTGCCCTGGGCTGGCACCTGCCGGGGCGGCCGTGGCCCAGACGCCTACTCAAACTTACCGCGCACTTGCGGGCGCTCGGTGTTCCCAGGGCCGGCGCTGTGGGCTGCAGTCCCCACAGGTGGCCACAGGAGGGCGTCTCCGGCCTCAACCGGCAGCCAAAGCCTCGGGAGGCCAGGGGGCACTAGGGGGCCCCCCAAGTGTTCACCGGGTTTCCTCCTTGTATGGGAGGAGCCGAGAGCAGGGTCCAGGAGGCAGGACTTACAGGAATTTGACTGGCATCGACAATGGCCAATCAGATGAGAGCTGGCAACAGCGCTGGCATAGGGTTCGGGCTGAGGGAGCGGAGGCCCTGGGGGAGGGCGGGAGTGAATACTGACCCCTCGCCAGGGCTGCACCTGTGCAGACCCAGCCACGTTTAGCTGACTGTGGGCCCGAAGGAGGCTGGCCATGGGGCGACAGCTGCCTCTGAAGGCACCGATGGCCCACGCCCACAGTACCTACCCGAGGGCTCAGACGTGCGCTGAAAACAGGCCCACGGGGCCACTGGTGCAAGCGGAACCCGCCACTTACCTTGGGCTGCGTATCGACAGGAGCCGTCCTCCACCAGCACGTTATAGAAAGGCTGGTGGTGGCCGTGCGGTAGGCTGTGGACGTTCATGTTCCGGATCCACTCGTGTCCCATCATGCAGGTGGGGTCCCAGCCGTAGATCACACAGTTATAGCCATACCTAGTTAACACAGGAGGCACAGTCAGTCCCCGTGGACCGGGCGCAACAACCTACAGACAACCACGTGGCTTCTCTCAGCTCACATCCTCAGTTACCTGCTTTACTCCACATGAATCTTTTCTCAGGACAGCCCTGACCCCTTTTATAAACACTTATTATCATCAACATAGCACTTCATCTGGAAAAGAATAAACTTTTCAACAAAAAGTGATTAGATGACAACTGGTCACCCAAAAGAAAAAGGTATGGGGACCTGGCCTAACAACAGCACACCAAATTCGATTCTCAGTACAATGAAGACTCAGGTGTTAAATGCAGAATTTCTAAAACAGAAAGTATCTTCATGCTCAGGATAGGGAAGGTTTGTTAAAACAAGGAACTAAAAATACAGCCCGTAAAGGACACGACTAACCAATTTGACATCACTAAAACCAAGAGACTAACAAATCCTGATTCAAACATTTAAAAATATGAGACAACTGGGGATATAGGAACCCTCACTAGATACTGCATGAAGTTAAGGAACTGGGGTTTTTTAGATGTGATAACAAGATGTTAAATATTAAAAGACCGACAGAGAAGGAGAGAGTGTCCCTGCCTTTTAGAGGTACATACTGAAATCGCTATAGGCGAAATGGCATCTGGCACTTTCGTCAATTAACCCAGAAAGGTAGGTCTGGAGGGTGCAGGGGAGAGTAAGATCCACCCCGTATGGAAGCTGTTGAGGCTGGATGACAGGAACACCACCTGGTTCCTTACAGTCCTTTCTCTCTTATAAATCTTTGCAAATTTCCATTTAAAAGTAAAAAAAAAAAAAATGCAATAAAAAATGAAAACCACCTGCCAAAAACTGGGAAAAGACATTTGCAACTTATCCTCATGTAGCGACTGATACACAGAACAACAACTACGTATCAATAGGGAGGACTAATAATTCAATTGAAAAAAAATACACAAAATGGGCCGGGTGCCATGGCTCATGCCTGTAATCCTAGCACTTTGGGAGGCCAAGACGGCAGATCACTTTAGTCAGGAGTTAGTGACGAGCCTGGTCAACATGGTGAAATCCTGTCTTTACTAAAACACAAAAAATTAGCCAGGCGTGGTGGTGCGTGCCTGTAGTTCCAGCTACTTGGGAGGCTGAGGCAGGAGAATCGCTTGAACCCAGGAGGCAGAGGCTGCAGGTGAGGTGAGATCGCACCACTGCACTCCAGCCTGGGCAACAGACCCAGACTCCACTTCCAAAGGAGAAAAAACAAACAAACAAACAAAAAAAACCCGAAATGTTTGAAGAGGCGCTTAATAAAAGGAAACTTGGAACTTGGGTAGCCAGTAAATATATGAAAAGAACCTCAATGTGCTTAGTAACCCAGGAAACAGAAATTAAAACCACAGTGAAACACTATTTGCCATTTCTCATGTAAGTACACTTTTAAAGGTCTGGCAATAGCACCAGGCGAGAATAAGAACTCTAGGCTCCTAGCATGCTGGTGGGATGTAAACCGTTCCAATCATTTTGGATACAGTTTAATTTTGCCTGGTAAATAGACCATGTGCCTATCAGATTTGAAGAGCCTGATATTAAGTGACAAGACAGAAGAACAATGAGGAAATGAGAGAAAAAACTTGTGGCTTACAAAGTGACTTCCATGTTCCCAAAGAGAGAAGGGTCAGACATCTAAAGACCGCTAAAAACACCAGACGCTGTCTCAGGAAAGTAAGCTGCTGCTTACACAAACACAAACGTCAAAGACATGGTTCAAAAACAAAAAGAGGAGGTTCAGCGTTCTGTCTTCCCCAAGGTGCACACTCGGGGGATAAGGGATAAGTGATCCAGTCAGCTCCTCCACCACTGTGCCCTGGGGGCTCACCAGGTGCGTGTGTGTCTCCGCAGCCCCTGTGGAAGGGACACCACAGGACAGACAATCCTGGGCACTCACCTCTTATGCTTCATAATGAGCCCGATGGAGTAGCAGACATCTCTGTGCTTCTCATCGGAGCGCAGCTTCACCTCCACACCCACCTCCTCCTTTTTGCGCTCAATGTGCTCTAGAGTGTGCTGCACCAGGTAGCCCACCGCCCCGTGCTGCCCCGGGTCTAGGGTTTGGATGTGCTGGAGGATGTCAAGCACCTTCAAGACAAGACAGAAAGACTAAAAGATAATATTTTCAGCTAGGCCTTTTCTTTTTTGCGGCGAGGGATTTAGACCTACCTACGTAACCTAACAAAAGACCACAAGGGGTGGCTGTGCCCTGATGGCCCCAGTCCAGGTCTCTGGGCCATTCCCTGACGGACCGCCACCAAATTGGCACTGCATATGCCCAGGGTTGGGCTCGACTGTAACACCGGCAGCTGGCCCAGGACACCCCAATTCAACCCGTGTGCACCTGAGGAGTTCTTTGGAAACCAGTGTGCTGGGGTAAGTGCTGGGGACGCAGGCGAGGGCCCACCTGCTAGGGCACTCTGGATGAGGCGGGCTCTAACAGCACCTAGCATGCTTGGTTGGCATGGGAAATGGGAGAATCCATGTTTTTCCAATACAGAGGAACAATTTTCACTGGCCACTCATGAATTCAGAGGGGAAAAAATGCCAAATTGCTTTAATCGAGACCAAGAGGATGTTTGACACAACTGCCTCAGTGCTGGAAAAGATGGAAAAGTTACGAAGCGGGCACCAAAGGGATGCATTCGTTGAGTTTATGAAGCTATACTAGAAGGAGCGAGCCACGTATATCAATAGAGTTCTAAAATCCCGCTGGTCACTTCAGTGTTCTTAACTCATATGCTATTTCGTATTCAGCAGGCAGCAGGAGACACTACATCTATGCAGAGAGGTTAAACTAGTAGCAAAGAGTAGCAGGCCTGTCTGACTCCACTATTACCGCCTGTACTGCACACAGTACCTCTGTGGAAAAAACTCCACGCTTAAAAAGACACAGACATACAATTATTTCACACCCATTACGTTTACAGCCCTTAGCATAGTGTTTCTGACAAGGTTCGCCTTCCAATTTACTGAGTCCTGGATTACATCCTACTTAGTGCATAAAGCAACCTGTACTCTAGGTCCAGACCTGTCAGACTAGCTGGTGCTTTTACCTCTGAATTCCTTTCTCAGCTTATCAAATCATGAATAATCACTGTCCTATTTGCTGATGCACTGTGAGCCTGTCAAAGTATTGTGAACACTCCAGTTTTATGCACCATGTTATCTTGCCTTTCAGACTGAGACGTGCTGGACCTCAACATTTACTGAACACTATTCTCTGCTGGTCACTGTGCTAAGGCCATCACGTTTTTTGTTTCACTTAATCCTTCCCATTTGACAGTCAGTAATTTCTTGACCTTAAATTGGGAGGATTAAGTGGAAAAAAAAAAGCTTTTAATCACTGCCACTTCCAGAAGAGAACTCAGACTTAGTGAAGTGACTGGCCCGGGGTCACAGGGTGGTGGAGAGGTGGAGTGAAGCTGTGGCCCTGGGTGTGAAGATCAACTCTTGGTCTCAACCAGTGTCATACCCTAGCAAGAGTAGGAGCATTTTTAATTAACTACTACAAAAAGTTCCAAACACATAAAAATGGACAAAACAATATAATCCCAAGTACCCCAAACCCAGTTTTGACAAGAATCAATAGCCAGCCAATCCCCCTGTGCCTCCACTTCCAGCTGGGCACTTTTAATTCTGGGACACTCGCAGCATTTACCCTCTACTTCAACAGGAAGCGCCTACTGACAGTGCCTGCATTATGGCTGTCCTTATGGCCTGCCAGAGTTCCAGCAAGCCGCTTTCTCTGCCCCTCCGCTGTTCCACACACACAGCTCCCCTTCTCTCCTAGCAGCTACCTCCCCACCAGATAAGTAAAACGGTCAGAACTTGGTATCATCAGAGAACAGAGGAAGTCTAGATAAGGTCAAGGATAATTACCCCCACTTTCGCTGGGTGTGTGGCTGAGGGCGATGGGAGAGGGCAGAAACGAAGACACTGCACCTCGGGGCCTGGCGTATTTGCAGACAGTGTTGACCCAGGCACCATGCCGTCCCCACCAAATACTCTAGGCCTAGAATGCCATAAGATCACCACTTCTGGGGCGGAGATCCTGGATTGGGGTCTATTACCCATGATGCATTTCCCTATATTGCTCTTCTCCCTCTAGCCTAGGGCTTGGCAAACTTTTTCTGTAAAGGGCTGGAGAAGCGACAGCAGGCTTTGGGGGCCACACAATCCCTGATTTAACTACTCGACTCTGCCACTGTAGCCTGAAAAAAGCTACAGATAATAAGTAAACAAACACGACTTATTCACAAAAACAGATTTTGTTAATCTGGCCCACAAGCCGTAGTTTGCTGGCCCCTGCTCGGTCCCTGAATTCCAGGTTCCCTCTAAGGTTCTCTCTGAAGTTCTTGGCTCTGCTTTCTTGATATCCATTGTCTGTGGGATCTGCTACTTCTGGGGCTTCAGTTACCAGATGCTAACGCTGGGAGCTCCTGCTAAAGGCTACTGGGCATCTGCACTCGATGGCTTCAGGTCAGGACGAATGCAACATATCCCATAGAAAATATTCTCCTACTACCAAAACAGGCCTGTTCTCCAAATACCTACTTTCAGAGTGGCATAAACTGCCCCCATGTTGAAAAATCTGGACATCCCCTTTGAATCTTCTTTATTCATATCTAATGAAGTTCTGCCACTTTTTTTTTTGAGACAGGGTCTCACTCTGTCACCCAGGCTGGAGTACAGCCTTGGCCTTGACCTCCCAGGCTCAGGCGATCCTCCCACTTCAGCCTCCCGAGTAACTGGGACTACAGGCATGTGCCACCACACACAGCTACTTTTTGTATTTTATTTTGGTAGAGACTGGGTTTTGTCATGTTGCTCAGGTTGGTCTCAAACTCCTGGCCTCAAGTGATCCACCTGTCTCTGCCACCCCAAGTGCTGGGATGCCAGGCGTGAGCCACCACACCTGGCAGTCATTTCTTAATTATTCATTAAAAAAAAATTTTGAGTTCCTATCATGGGCCATGAATTGTGTTGAGAGAGCATGGGGAAGGCGACAGTTAGGAACAAGACCTGGTCCTTGTCCTTAAAGAACATGTTCTAATGGAGACGGATGATGGAGCAGCAGTTACCAGAGACTGGATGAAGCTCTAGGAAGGGCAAGCACAGGAACAACAGGAAAACGTGACCTGGCCATGCACAGGAACCAAGGAAGGGGTTTCGGAGGAGGCAGAAGTCTAAGCTGACAGCTGGGCAGAAGTAAGCCAGCCAATGGAGTTGAGGATGAGCAGAGGCCCTGGGCAGAGACGCAGCACATGCAAAAGACTGAAGCAAGACAGCGCAGGAACACAAAGTGGTGGGTGCTGCAGAGGACCAAGGAGCTCCACGGGAGGCAGGGAGCATCAGGCAAGCAGGGCCAGACCGTCGAGAACCTAAAAGCCACACAGAGGAGAGCGAGTCTGGTCTTCAAGGCAATAGCGGAGCCACCCTGAGGGGTTTAAGCAGTGAAGGGACCTAACTGATATTTTGTTTTTTGGGGTTTTTTTTGTTTGGTTTTTTTTTTTTTGAGAAGGAGTATCGCTCTGTCGCCCAGGCTGGAGTGCAGTGGCACGATCTCGGCTCACTGCAAGCTCCGCCTCCCGGGTTCAGGCCATTCTCCTGCCTCAGCCTCCCAAGTAGCTGCGACTACAGGCGCCAGGCACTGCACCAGGCTAATTTTTTGTATTTTTAGTAGAGACGGGGTTTCACCGTGTTAGCCAAGATAATCTCAATCTCCTGACCTCGTGATCCGCCCACCTCGGCCTCCCGAAGTGCTGGGATTACAGGCGTGAGCCACTGCGCCCGACCCTAACTGATATTTTGTTAAGATTCCTCGGGCCTGTATACAGAGTGGGTTCACAGGGGCTCAGAGTGGATACAGGGAGGACAAGCAGGAGGCCAGGGCGCTGCTTCAAGCTGCAGAAGTGCTGGCCTCAGCGGACCGACTTTCACCCATCTGGGAGACAGAGTCACGTGCAGGGGTGTAGCAGGCGTGTGGATATGCTGGTCTGGAGCCCAGGGTCCAGTGCTCCAGCAGCCTCAGGAGACAGGCAGAAACTGACACAAGAAGAGGGGAACTGTCCTAGGGCACAGGTGCAGGGTAGAAGACGTCTAGAAACCATCCTTCAGCCTTGAAGGGAGGAACTGGCAAGAGCCTGAGAACCAGAGACCACAGAGCGAAAGGAACCAAGTGTTCCCAGAAGGGAGGAGCCCGCAGTGACAGGGCAAGATACAGAAAGAAAAAGTATCTACTGCATTTATCAACAAGGAGAATGGTTTCAGCCAAAGAGGGGCACTGGCTTCCTGGGCAAGAAGAGTGCCTGTGGAGGAGGCATGGGAACGGGTCCTGATGTTCTGGGGAGTGAGTGGGAGGCAGACTAAGAGCTTCAGCTGTGGGGGAGGAGGAAAGGTGGCGACCCAGGGAAATGCCTGCAGGGCGGAAAGGGAGTACTTTTTGTTTTTCTTCTCATAGAAGAGAGAGGTGTTTGCCTTGGAAAATTGGAAGGATACCTTTTCCACTGAAAGGCAGAGAAAGAGGGAAAGGAGAACTATGGATCATGATGAGGAGGTAGGTCTGGCAGCAGGAAGGAGAAGGTGCCTGTGTGCTGGCTTCTTCAGAAGTGCTCTGGCCTCGGTCCACTGTACCTTGCGATGCCGCATGGGGTGGGCTCGGGCATCACCTTGCCCGCACTGAACTCCTGGTGCTGTCACGGCATGTGCAGAAGACCTGGCTAAGTTATTTAACTTCTCACTGCCTCTGTTTCATTATTTGCAACATGGCAAAAATAAAAATAGTATCTACCCTATAGGGGTGCTGAGAAGATGGAAGGAGGCATTCAGTCAGTACTCCTGACTTAAAATGTCACCATCCTGCCCCCTCTATGTCCATCACAGCCATCATAACCTTGGATTACTGCGACAGTGACCAAGAGGGCTTGTGTTTCTTAGCTCTTCCTGATTTAATTCAATTAACAACAAGGCCATCTTCAGGCCTTCCCAGCTCAGGAATGTCTCCCTTTCACCTGATAAAGTCAAAGCCTTTCACAAACTGGTCTCACACGCCATAACAATTATACACACATATGTAAAAATACACCTCAAACTGCACACTCATCAGCATATAAATCCGTGCTAGGCTGACACGTGCAGGTGCCACACCCTCCCACCCCTGGGCCACGTGCAGGTTGTTCCCACTGACTGGAGTCACCTACTTTTCTACCCTCTGAAGTTGTTTTTCATTTTTCAAGGTCACACCTCAAAGGAGAGGAACCTTGTCTGATTTCTTCAGCACCCCCTGGATTCTTCTGCACTGCGAGTCCCACAGTTTTCCTTGGCTGTCTCAGGGGCTCTAGCTGGATTATGTATTTATTAAGGGTAGGCAGTCACGAGTGCACTGGGAATGAGTCACTTTTCTCCCCTAATCTCTGAATGAGGAGTCACCCAGGAGATGGACCCCAGCAGCAAATGTCGTGAGGGAAAATGCTCTGTGTGTGGCAATTTTGGAACTAGGGAGGACACCAAAGTTAGTCCCCAATAAGTCTGCAAAGCCCAAGTACTGAAATGAGTCCAGTCTGGAAGGTAAGGACACCTCAGCTTCTGCAGATTTCCCCCTAAAACGGGACGTTAATAGCATCACTTCTCCAATGACTCAAAATTTAACTACAAAATTTACATTTAAAGAAACTTGCAGGCCGGGCACGGTGGCTCATGCAGGTAATCCCAGCACTTTGGGAGGCCGAGGCAGGCGGATCACTTGAGGTCAGGAGTTTGAGACCAGACTGGCCAAGAGGGTAACTACAAAATTTACATTTAAAGAAACTTGCAGGCCGGGCACGGTGGCTCACGCAGGTAATCCCAGCACTTTGGGAGGCCGAGGCAGGCGGATCACTTGAGGTCAGGAGTTTGAGACCAGACTGGCCAAGAGGGTGAAACCCCGTTTCTACTAAAAATACAAAAATTAGCCAGGTGTGGTGGCATGTGCTGGTAATCCTAGCCACTTGGGAGGCTGAGGCAGGAAGATCACTTGAACCCGGGACGCAGAGGTTGCAGTGAGCCAAGACTGCGCCACTGCATTCCAGCCTGGGCAAGAGAGTGAGACTCTGTCTCAAAAAAAAAAAAAGAAAAAAGAAAAAGAAAAAAAGAAACTTGCTTTGCTCTGCGTCTCGTAAAAACTCCTTAACAAGTCTAAAGCAAAAAGTATACATATATCCTGGTATCAAAAATAAATAGGCAGGGGCTGGGTGTGGTATCTCACACCTGCAATCCCAATACTTTGGGAGGCCGAGGAACACAGATAGCTTGAGGTCAGGAGTTCGAGAACAGCCTGGCCAACATGGTGAAACCCTGTCTCTACTAAAAAATATACAAAAATTAGTCAGGCGTGGTGGTGTACCTATAGTCCCAGCTACTTGGTAGGCTGAGGCAGGGGAATTGCTTGAACCTGGAAGGGAGAGGCTGCAGTGAGCTGAGATCATGTCACTGCACTCCAGCCTAGGCGACAGAGCCAGACTCCATCTCAAACAAACAAACAAACAAAAACCCCAAATAAATAAATAGGCAGGGTGTGGTGGCACACACCTGTAATCCCAGCACTTTGGGAGGCCAAGATGGGCTTAAGCCCAGCCTGGGCAACACGGTGAAACTCAGTCTCTATTTAAAAAAAAAAAAAAAAAAATTAAAACACATAAATAAAATGAAAATAAATGATTACATCTTGGACAAGTAGTTGGTAACTTTGGTGGAGAGTTTTCTTTTCCAATAATTCCTTTACCACATTACACAGATATTCTGGGAGGACATTTGCTATGTGGGCTACAGATGACATCTTTTCTTTTCTTCTTTTTTGAGACAGAGTCTTGCTCTGTTGCCCTGGCTGGAGTGCAGTGGCATGGTATCGGCTCACTGCAACCTCCGCCTCCTGGGTTCAAGCAATTCTCTTGCCTCCTGAGTAGCTGGAACTACAGGTGCCCACCACCACATCCAGCTATTTTTTTGTACTTTTAGTAGAGATGGGATTTCACTACGTTGGCCAGGCTGGTCTCTAACTCCTGACCACCTGGCCAGGCTGGTCTCTAACTCCTATCCACCTGCTTCAACCTCCCAAAGTGCTGGGATTTCAGGCATAAGCCACCATGCCCGGCTGACATCTTTTCTTAAAACAGGAGCCTTGGGGTTTTCCTACTGAAGCATTGTTTCTTAGAACTATTTTAGATCTTTGAAGTTGTGAATCAGTGAGACTTTAAATTTAAGCAATGTAGAGTCACTTAGAATATTTACTTTTTCAAGAAAGAATTTATCCCTCTCTAATGACACAGGGAGATGAGTTTATGCTAATGGCCTGTGAGACCTCAGAATTAAATTCTGCTCTAAACAAACAAAAAGGACTATTCACATATTTCTAGAGAAGAGTCAGGGCACAGTGGGAATGTGCTGCTGGCTCCTGCACCGTTATACACAGCAGGCCTCTCTACGTGCTGCATCCACACAGCTCGCAAGGTCAACACCACAGCCTTCTGAAAGTGCATGCTGCTGCCCAAAGGGGGCCAGTAAAAAACGGAGAAAATTCAAGTGAAGCAGTGTCAAAATTCAATGGTTTCCAAACAGTCCTTCTCTACTCCAGTGGCTCGACTTGAACATATCTAAGATCCAATTTTCCTGTGTCAAACAGGAGTATTTATTCATGGCCAATGTAGTTGTTAACAGTACAGCTGGAGGTTGACCATTTCCAGCTTTGCTTTCCGTTGCCGAGTGAGGGTGACTCGGGGAAAACGATCTTAGGGCCCCCATGGGTGAGTAGCAGGGACAGAGGCTTTGTGGTTCTAGGGTTTAAGGAGCTGACCACAAAGAGAACAGGCAATTCCTGGCAATAGAACCAATTTTCCTTAGAATAAGAGAGGTAAAAAAAATCTACTGATGGGTTATGATTGGGAGACTGAATAAATTTGTGTTTATTCCCCATGTTAACACAAAGAGAAGCTTGTCATGGGCACCCTTCAATCTAGGACTTCCCTTTCTAAGGCAAGTGCAAAGCATCAAGGTAAAATAATTACCTTCTCTGGCCAGATGCCCAGGTGGAAGTAAAGCCTGGCTTGGAGGAGGAGAAGCTGCACCTGGTCCGGGTACATTGCCAGATAGAGATCCAGCGAGTCTCTCAGGAGCTGGTACGACTGGTCGATGCCTTCCCTAGCAGAGGAAAAACAATCTTTGTCTTATCCTGCTTGCTTTTTCAGCAAAGACTCTCTTTTTCCAGGCCCAGGTTTTAAATAGAATTGACACAAATCCCAAACGTTTTCTGATTCTGGTATTTCTCCTCTGTTCAACAGAGATACAATACTCTTAAGAAAAAAAAATATACAATAAATATAAATCTTGTACCCTACTTTGGTGATGGGTACTAAATGAAAATCAGAAGCATTTTTACTTACCAATCACAGCAATAACACTGTACATAATTAAAAATGAATTCTGAAGGCCAGGCAGAGTGGCTCACGCATGTAATCCCAGCACTTTGGGAGGCCAAGGCAGGCGGGTCACCTGACCAAAATGGAGAAACCCTGTCTCTACTAAAAATACAAAAATCAGCCGAGCGTGGTGGCACATGCCTGTAATCCCAGCTACTCGGGAAGCTGAGGCAGGAGAATCGCTTGAACCCAGGAGGCAGAGGTTGCGGTGAGCTGAGATCACGCCATTGCACTCCAGCCTGGGCAACAAGAGCGAAACTCTGTCTCAAAAAAAAAAAAAAAAAAGAATTATGAGTAGACAGTGCACAGAGGATATTTTTGGCCAGTGAAACTACTCTGTGTGGAGTAGAAGATGAAACAATAGCTACAAAGGGGGACACATGTCATTATGTGTTTGTGCAAACACACAGAATATATGACACCAAGAGTGAATCCTCATGGAAACTGGACTCTTGGTGATAATGATGTGTCAGTGCAGGTTCACTGGCTGCACCAAATGCACCGCTCTGGTGCGGATGCTGACGGTGACGGAGGCTGTGCATGTGTAGGGCAGGGAGGATATGGGAACTCTGTACTTTCTGCTCAATTTTGCAGTTGGCCTAAAACTGCTCTAAAAAATAGTCTATTAAAAAAAGAATCATGTCATTAGACAGAAAACTATTACTATAATATACAGCTACAACTTTCTACTTTCCCTATAGGACAAATTTCTTTGGATTTAGAAACAAGACAGTTTCATATTTTTGTTTTCTTATCTAATGATAGGAAGGTATAAATTAAAAGACGGTAAAGCATTTGGATACGAGAAGATCTTGCCCTTGAAAAATAATATTTCCCAGTCTAAGATATTCTTGTTACTGAAGAATGCTTTTAGTACTCGCAAAGAGAACTTGTCAGTGCCTACTGCAAAGATCTCAAAGAAAAGTCACTTGGCACATCTCAAACACAATTCAAGCTTCTAAAGACACGTGCCCTGCAGAAGTACTAGAAAACCAAGAAAACCTTACCGCTTCCCCAGGCTTAACAGGTTTCCCACCATTCTCTGTAACACCTTCTTGACATTGACCACACCATACAGTGCCGCAGTCACGTGCTGGCCGATCAAGTACTCGCATTCTTTCACTGTCAGCTGCTTGCCTTTCCCAAAAGCATCTATGTAGATGTAGTCAAAGATGTCCAGGGTTGCCCTATCCAAAGAGCCAAATATCAGATGAGAGCTGAACAACTCATTATTTTAAGTCTCCACAATAAGTAGCTCAAATCATGGGCTGAAGGTTGAGACCATAACATTTCTACTTAAAATATGAATGTCTTGTCCGAGTTTAAAATGTGACCCCTTTGTGCAAGCTCTGCTCTGTCAAGACCACAGCACACTGACAATTAAGAAACAGCACCAATGTATGTCATCTAATAGCAACTCACTGCCAGGAGTATCTACAAGTTCGGCTAAGATAATGATTCATGGAATGCCTGAGGCAGTCTGTTAATTCCATAGATTAGCAGCAGGTAACAATCTGTGGATCCTGGGCCCTGGATGATCTGATGAAAGTTACAGCACCTCAGCCGGGCGCGGTGGCTCACGCCTGTAATCCCAGCACTTTGGGAGGCCAAGGCGGGTGGATCAAACGGTCAGGAGATCGTGGTTAACATCCTGGCTAACACAGTGAAATCCCGTCTCTACTAAAAATACAAAAAAATTAGCCAGGTGTGGTGGCATGCGCCTGTAGTCCCAGCTACTCGGGAGGCTGAGGGGCAGGAGAATGGCATGAAGCCGGGAGCTGGAGCCTGCAGTGAGCTGAGATCACACCACTGCACTCCAGCCTGGGCAACAGAGCAAACTCTGTCTCAAAAAAAAAGAAAGTTACAGCACCTCACACCAGAAGGATTCGGCCATCAGTTCTGCTGATACGCTGAGGTGGTCAGAGACCTGCTGAGCCCATCACAGCCTTGGGCTGGGAACCCTGCGCTAGAGCACAGAGAGCTGCGCCCCTCGCCTCGATCACACAGTTCCTCTTGCAGGTCTGCCTTCTGTGACCTGCACTAGCACGCTGGGGTTGGCCCTTGCTGAGCACAATGCTGAGCAGTGGTCACATGATGCAAGCTCTCACCGCACTACCAGGCCCACTCTCTGCGAGGACTCATGGACGGGATTCAGATGGCTCTGTTTCAGGGACACTTGTGTTTCTTATGAGCTATTGTTTCATCTTATATTTCAAGCCCACTACAAATTTCTTCCTTGAGTCATATTTATAACCTACCCTTAGCAACGATATAAGAATTATATGGCTGGGTGTGGTGGCTCACGCCTGTAATCCCAGCACTTTGGGAGGCTGAGGCAGGCAGATCACGAGGTCAAGAGATCGAGACCACCCTGGCCAACATGGTGAAACCCCGTCTCTACTAAAAATACAAAAATTAGCCGGGCGTGGTGCTGCGTGCCTGAAATGTCAGCTACTTGGGAGGCTGAGGCAGGAGAATCACTTGAACCCAGGAGGCAGAGGTTACAGTGAACTGAGATCGCACCACTGCACTCCAGCCTGGGCGACAGAGTGAGACTCCATCTCAAAAAAATAAAAAACAAAAACAAAATAAATAAACCTATGAGGAAAGTATAAAAAAAAAAAGAATTATATAAATGTTCTAGAAACAAGGAACTCTTCAACTGTTTTTATAAGGCTAGAACTTCCTAAGGACAAATGTACAAAAATTTCTAGGCCAAGATAATTTATGAGCTATCATAAATGCAAAAATCCTGGATAAAATATGAGTAAATCAAACGCAGCAATGTATTTTACAAATAAGTGATTAAATTAGATGTGCTGCAACAATGGAAAGAGAGTTAAACATGCAAAAATCTATTTTGTAACAGATGCTGGGAAGGTTGTGGAGAAAAAGGAATGCTTATACACTGTAAGTGGGAGTGTAAATCAGTTCAACCATTGTGGAAGAGAATGTGATGATTCCTCAAAGGTCTGAAGACAGCTAAACCATTGGACCCAGCAATCCCATTACTGCGTACATACCCAAAGGAATGTAAGTCATTCTATTGTAAAGTCACATGCACACATATGTTCATTGAAGCACTATTTACAATAGCACAGACATGGAATCAACCTAAATGCCCATCAGCGATAGAGTGGATAAAGAAAATATGATACATATATAGTATGGAATACCATGCAGCCACAAAAAAGAACAAGATCATGTCCTTTGCAGGGACGTGGATGGAGCTAGAGCCATCATCCTTAGCAAACTAACACAGGAACAGAAAACCAAATACTGCATGCTCTCACTTAGAAGTGGGAACTAAGTGATGAGAACACACGGACCCAGAGTGGAACAACACACACTGGGGCCTATTGGAGGGTGGGCAGTGGGAGAGGATCAGGAAAAATAACTAATGGGAACTAGGCTTAATACCGGCATGAAGGCCGGGCGCGGTGGCTCAAGCCTGTAATCCCAGCACTTTGGGAGGCCGAGACGGGCGGATCACGAGGTCAGGAGATCAAGACCATCCTGGCGAACACGGTGAAACCCCGTCTCTACTAAAAATACAAAAAACTAGCCGGGCGAGGTGGCGGGCGCCTGTAGTCCCAGCTACTCAGGAGGCTGAGGCAGGAGAATGGCGTAAACTCGGGAGGCGGAGCTTGCAGTGAGCTGAGATCCGGCCACTGCACTCCAGCCGGGGCGACAGAGCAAGACTCCGTCTCAAAAAAAAAAAAAAAAAAAAATACCTGCATGAAACAATCTGCACAACAAACCCCCATAACACAAGTTTACCTATGTAACAAACTCGTACATGGACACCAGAACTCAAAAGTTAAAAAAGAGAAATTCTATTACAACAACAAAAAAATCTATTTCTAAACATATAAACTAAAAGAGAAAAACCTTATATGTGTAGACACAGAAAAAGAATTCTGAAAATACAAAAAAAATCTAATGCCTAGCTATTAAGAAAACTTAGCAAAGTAGGAATGTAGATGGTAGCTTTCATAATCCCTAACTGCTCCCAACAGCATGCCTGAGGGTGAATTTTTGTTTTCTTTTTCTAATACAGGGTCTTGCTATGTTGCCCAAGCTGGCCTTGAACTACTGGGCTCAATCAATCCTCCCACCTCACCGATCCAAGCAGCTGGGACCACAGGCGTGCGTCACTGCGCCTGGCTTTGAAATTTTAAAAGCATTCCATTTAAAGTCATACCCAAGGCAAGAATCCCTGCTATCTTTGTTTTTATTCAACTTTGTACAAAAAGATCTAGCTAGCAGAGTAATGCAAGAAAAAGAAACAAATACATAGGAGTTATAAAAAGAAGAAACCAAACTGTCACTATTCACAGATACTATGATTATCCACAGAGAAAAGCCAGGAATGGACAAATTATTAGCACTAATGATTTATTCAGCCAAGGCACTGAAAATCAAAACTGTATCTAAATAGCAAGCGCATCTCTGCATACCATTAATACTTAAAAAATGTAATTTTAAAGATTACCATTTACAACTGCAAAAAAAAAAAAAAAAAGAAAAAAAATGGAAGATCCCTAACAATAAATCTAACAAGATGTTAGCTTGATGAAGAAAAAGATAAAATCTTTTTAAGGCCAGTAATGACAACCTAAACAAACAGAGTGGTCCATGTTCAAAATAAGACTTATAGTGAGACACGGGCAATGTCCTCCTGTTAATCTAGAACTCCAATTCAAAGTAATCCCTGGCTCCAATCAACAGACACAAAGGGTTTCCAAAGAACCTGACAAAATTGATTCTAAATCTATAGAGAGCAAAAGCTAGAAACAGCCAAGGCAATTTTGAAGAACTAGCTGGAGTCTCATCCTTCCAGACATCAGGGATAATTATAAAGTTGCAGTGCTTAAGAAAATACGGTCCTGGTACAGGGACAGAGCAAAGTGGCCAAAGGCAAAGAGCAGAGAAAAAGAGAGAAAGGGCCATATAGCCCAGCAGCTCCTGCCATGTCCCTGAGGGCTGAGTCCCTTATGGGGCTCAGTGCTAGTTTCTGTCACATGTCTGGGGGGTATTATATTATTTCCTTGTTCATTGGCATTATAGTATATGTTCACTGTAGCCCAAGAAGGAAAAATGTTGTTACCTGCATACAATCCTACCCTGTAGTAAGTTATCGTGGCAAATACGGGTGTTTTAAATGTTTTATATTGTACAGAAATCTTTGGTGGATTATTACATAGGCATTTAAGAATATTTTGGAGATACTTGGGAAGATCGGTTGGGTTATTTGGGGAAAGGGAATGGGACGAAAAATTATTTTTTTCCACTTAAAATAATGGAAATTGGGTCCCCACTATCCAAAAATTAAACCATTCAGTACATCCTCAGAAACACATTATCTGGAACACAAGGGAAGCCTGCACAGTTATTTAATGCAACATACAGAAGTAATGAACCATAAACATTTTCATGGAAATAAACATGGCCAGGCACAGTGGCTCATGCCTATAATCTCAACACTTTGGGAGGCTGAGGCAGGCCGATCACTTGAGCTCAGGAGTTCAAGACTAGCCTGGGCAACATGGCGAGACCCCGTCTCTACAAAAAAATTAGCCAGGTTGTGGTGGTGCATGCCTGTGGTCCCAGCTACTAGGGAGGCTGAGGTGGGAGGATGGCTTGAGTCCAGGAGATGGAGGGTGCAGTAAGCCAAGATTGTGCCAATGCACCCCAGCCTGGGTGGCACAGCCAGAC
>NW_012121709.1:5475493-5494314 GCF_000951035.1 Colobus angolensis palliatus
ATAACTTTTTTCTTTTCCCCTAAATTGTAGATTTAATGAGAATATATTTCCATCTGTCGAACTATTTCTTTCAGAAAAGCTAGACTATAACTAAAAAGGAGCTTTTTGCCCTACAGAGCACTAGGTTTAAAAAAGAACAAAACAGAACTCAGTAACCAGGTCTCTAAAATTCTCATCAGTCACCAACCTTGCCTGAAGGGGAACACGGCCACCCTGTTCAATCTCCCAGGCTTTCTTTCCCTCCCTTCCTCTCTTCCTCTCCCACTCATGTGGGACAAAGGGGGAGATTTTACAGAAGAATAAAAAGAAATAATTTCTTTAAGAACTCTTTGATCTGATCTGCTTTGAAACAAAGGGACTCAGAACCACATAAGACCCTGAAGTCAGAGTCTTATTTTTTAAAACTAAACTTTTTGAGATAACTGTAGATTCACATATGCAGTTTTAATAAATACAGAAAGATCCAGAGTACCATTTTCCCAGTCTCCCCTGATGGTACCATCCTAACTGTTATAGTATAAATAACACAACCAGAATACTGACACTGATACAGCCAGGAAACAAAACAGTTCCATCACCACCCTAGTCCCATTTTTAACCTGTGTGGTAACACCCAACTTGATGTTGAAAATCAGACTGCCTCTCAGCAGAGAGGGATTGAATCTTCAGGACCACAGATAATGAGTCACGGATGCTCACCCTTCTGCGCCTTGGCACCACCTTAGTAAGAAGTGACTTGGGAAGTTGACAGGCTCCAGTGGGACTCCCAACTGCCGAGCAATTGTCAAATAGAGCAGAGACATGCTGATTGGGATTCCTGTTCTGCGAATCAAAACCTAAAGCAGAAAAAATGCTTTTACTTCACTGGGATGAACTATACATTCTCATTCTTTCAATAAACATTCTCATTAGGCACCTATTTTGCATTGGGCATGATGCTCATTTGTGAGGCTTGAGTATTTCACTTCTTTAGGTCAGGGGTCGGTAAACTATAGTCCATGGCAATTCCGGTCCACCGGCTATTTTTGTACAGCTTGTGTAAGAAAAAGTTTTGTTTTTCAATGTTTGAAAAAATAGTTAATACTATTCAAAGACATATGAAAGTAACATGAAATTCGAATTCAATGACCATATATAAAGTTTTGTTGGACACAGCCACACTCAGTTGTTTTTACATTATCTGTGCCTCCTTTTACACCACAGTGGCAGAACTTGGTGGTAAACAACAGAGACCACATGGCCCTCAAAGCTGAAATAATTTTTTTTGTTGTTGTTTTTTTGAGATGGAGTCCCGCTCTGTTGCCCAGACTGGAGTGCAATGGCGCAGTCTCGGCTCACTGCAACCTGCCATGTTCAAGCGATTCTCTTGCCTCTGCCTCACAAGTAGCTGGGATTATAGGCGACCACCACCATGCCTGGCTAATTTTTTTGTATTTTTAGTAGAAAGGGGGTTTCACCATGTTGGCCAGGCTGATCTCGAACTCCTGACCTCAGGTGACCCGCCCACCTTGGCCTCCCAAACTGCTGGGATTGCAGCGTGAGCCACCACACCTGGCCAAAGCTGAAATAAGTTACTGCCTGGCCTTTTATAGGAAAAGATGGTCGAGCCCTGATTTAGGCCCCCCTTCTTCCAGAAAGAATTTAAAACTGTTTCAAGGAAAAGCGTGTACAATATAGCAAAATAAAAGTAGCAGACAGGGCAATAAAATAAATATGAAAATAGAACTAGGCAGAAAGCAAATAAAAAATAAATGTAACAGATGCAAACTTGACACAGCTGGGCCACAGGTTTCCCCAAATGGCTAGAGGCCAGTGCAAAAAGAGGACCCTGATTAGTTCCACAGTTTAGTGTTCATGAGATACAAACTGACCAGAGTCAGAGAATATCTACTTTTAGTCAAAAATCTATCTCAAGGGCTTGCATACGGAGGATACTCCACGAGAAAACAGATAAACTCCACAACAATATCCTTAAAGCAGAAGGAAAAATAAGTTTCACTGAGCACTCAGAGGCGGAAGGCATGGTACTGGCCTTCAAGAATGTACGGTCTATCAGACAGAAGCTTAAAAAAATACATATAGGATGGGCACAGTGGCTCACACCTATAATCCCAGCGCTTTGGGAGGCCAAGGCGGGAGGATCACTTGAGGCCAGGAGTTTGAGACCAGGCTGGGCAACACAGCAAGACCTCATCTGTACAAAAAATAAAAAAAAAATAAAAAAAAATTAGCCGGTATGGTGGCACATAGTCCGAGCTTCTCAGGAGGGTGACGCGGCAGGATCGCTTGAACCCAGGAGCTTGAGGCTGCAGTAAGCTATGATTGCGCCACTGCATTCCAGCCTGAGCAACAGAGCAAGACCCTGTGTCTAAAAAAGAAAATAAAATTACTATACCTATATTACTATAACCATATATTACTATGGTAATATACTATGTACCTATATTTACCTGATGCATATATAAGTTTAGGGCATTATAGTAATCCATTCGATTCCCCTTGAACTTCAGTTGGTCGTAAAGGACATAGTTCATGGCATCCAGCACCTGGCTCTGGAGTTCTATTTCCATTATCATGGATGATTCACCTGAAACACAGAGATCTACTCTGGACCCAAGCACAGATAAGGCTGTGACAGGTGCCCCAAACTACCCACACGATGAAGACATTGGTAATGGCCTAGCAATATTAATCAAGTGCTGCCAATCTAGGAAGCAGAAGACAGTATGTATTTGAACTGTTTTAGGTTCAGCACTTCAACCAGGTAAACACGTGGTCACATCATTTGATCACTTTTTCGTGACATAATGGGAGCACACTAACAAATCTCTCAAATTAACCAATTCCTCTAGATTTTCTTTCGTAAATACAGCTGGATCCAAAGCAATGCCACACCTGCCTTGAAGGCCAAGCTGGGGTGGCGACTGTTTATGCCCCGAAGAGTTTTGCAAACGAGCTCTACGATGCTGTCAATTTGGGCCTGGATGTCTTTGAGGCTGATATCGGAGAGAGGATTGCAGTACTGGTCAATATATACAGCACCTGAAAATGAACAAGAATTACCGAATAAATTCTTACGTTACCCTTTTCTTATTAGTTTGGCATTTTACCCTGGACATCCTGGGACATGGCTCTTTACACCATCCCACTGGATAAGCTTCACGTTTTGGCCACGGACCTTGCTGCTAACACACTGAGAAGGAGCAACAAACATTTTCATAACAAAGTAGCTTACACTTAAAAAAAATAAATACACAAACCAAACTTCTCTCAGAAGTCATGGACTAAAAAACTGCATGGTATGTGGCAGAGTCTCATATTCTATTACAAAGAAAAGTAAATGACATCAAGGAGATCTTTTCAAGCTACTTCTCTCTCCCTAGCTCTTACAGGTTCCAAATCCAACAACTCTGAAAACTTAATGGTATAAGGCAGTTCCTTTAACAAAAAAAAAATTCTGAAAGCCCTCCATGACAGATGTGCCATTTCAATAAATTACACCTCTCAAGGGCGAACAGTAAATGGACTCTGGAGCTAACCCTACTTTCCAATGAGATAACAAATTACGCTCAGGGAACGTACAGCTGAAAAGCTGTACAGAGCACACTGCAGACAATCTCTTAAGAATCACTCCTCTTCACAGTCTTAGGCAATTTTGGAAGCAGAGACTGAAGGGCTAACAGCATCACTTGGGTAAGGACACCGTTACGTGGGAAGCTCTCGAGTCACGTTAAATTCAAGAGATCCCAGACCAGCTCAGAACCTGGACCCCCTTACCAATGCTCCAGAGCTGAAAGCAGTTGAATGAGTGTCAAGACACCTCGACCCCAGTCCCAGTGTTGCCAGCAGCCAGGGACTGGCTCCTGGGCCTCCATGGGCCCCAGCTTCCCTACCTGGAGGCTGAAGCAGTTTATGCTGCACATTTCTGAAGTCTGTTCTTTCCTAATGCTATGATTCTCAGACTTCTTTGACGGCATCAGCATTATTCTAGTCACTCACCAAGGATCAGAACCTTGGAGAGTCAACTGTCATTCACTCAACTACTAAACACTTTCCAATGGCTTCCCAATGCTTATGACATTGATGTGGAAGTTCTTCGAAAATTATAACTTTGTATTTAGAAAATGAAAAAGGAGTATTTGTTTTCATACATAAGCTACAAATATATATATATGTGTGTATATATATATGTATATATATATATATGTGTATATATATATATATATATATACACACTACTCTTAACTGTGAAATAAACAGAAGATAGGATGCTTTTCAACTCCACTATACAAATGAGGGAATTCTAGGGTGGTGAGATGTTTCACTTCCTTTTGGATGATACTAGGTTTTCACACACTTGATAAGCATTTACACTAAGCATTGTGGGGTATACAGTGATCCTAACACGAAGACCACAACACATGAAGCTTAGGGACTAGTTACAGAAACAAAATGTATACACAGGAAACAGAAAAAATACAAGACAGTTTACTATTAAATGCTGCTGTAGCTGTGAGGTGAATAAAATCTCCAAGTAGTCAGTGGAAATTTAATGGAAGTGAGGCTTGAGCTGAATTATGGAGGGGAGTAGGATTTTCAAGAGGGATTATGAGGAGGAGGGATATCATGAATGAGGAAGTGAAGCCAGGTGTATTTGTGGGGCACCAGTCTAGACAATGGCCTGGCTGGAGCAAATGGGACATCCTGGAGAGTACGGAGCATAGGTCTGGACCAGATTATGCAGGGCACTGAAAAGCAGGTAGAGGTTTAATATAAAAGGGAAATCAGTTGTCCACACTGCAGGTTTCACACGCAGTGGTGAAAGCTAGGTTTCTAATTGGGCTGGCACTGATATATTGGCTGACTTGGAGGGAAGAGGGGATAATGTTCATGAAATCAAGTATTACTCAGAAAGCTGTTGCCAGGAGAGGTAGCCATAGACTGCATGAGACTAGTTATAGAAGCCAGCCAGGTGTGGTGGCACTTGAGCACAGGAGTTTGAACCTAGCATAGGTGACATAGCAAGATCCCATCTCTAAAAATAAATACATAATTTTTTTTTTTTTTAAATAGTAACAGAATAGGAACATGACTATGAGATACACTGGAATGCAAAAAAATCAACAATCTGGTAAATCACCAGAAGTAGGGAGTAAAAGTAAATGACCAGTCATATTTATATTTCATAACCATAATGTATGGGAATGTTTGTGTAATATTTTAGGAATTCAAAATCACTTTTAAAAAATGGAAGTCTCACTTTGTTCCTGTTCAACTTAATAAGAACAAGAAGATTCTCCACTCCTTTCTTCTTGCCTGTCCACTCAACTTCTTCCTTCTCACCTTTCATTATGGACAAGCAGACTCACTGATGCCCAAGAACATTCTGTCCTCAATAAACTCCAACCCGAGAGGTTAAGGGATTTACTGAAGGTCACAGGGAGACAAAATTGGATACATTTACCTCTGATTTGGAAATCATGCCTTAAAGCTCAGAAAAATAGGAATTCACTTCATTAGCTAAAGTATCACTCTCACACTTTAAGCCAATGATGCATCTTTAAAAAACACTATTTCTTTAGTGGACTTTGATAAAATCTTAGCTCTAAATTTAATAGTTTGAACTACCTCATTGGTCAGGCCCTATAATCCAATCTGCAGAAGCCCACGAAACATGATTTACTTTTCCACTTCTTCACCACAAGGAACACAACAATTCCCTCTGCTGGTCTTAAAAAATCAGTTACCTATAGAACTGCTACTGTCCACATATATGGGAAAATACCCACCTTCAAGGTATGACTCATAGTCATCTGGCTGCTGAAGAAAGGCCTTAAGATTATTTAAAATTTTCTGTTGCCGCAGGTAGTAAAGAATTTTTTTTGCGTAGTATTTCCAGGTCAAAGCTTTTCTGGAAACAAACAAGTCAGTAAGAATTAAGATTTGAAAATTTTCAGTTATCTATTTTTTACATTACACTAACATACCATGTAGTTTGCTGAACAAGAAAAATATAATTGGTTCATTATCTTATCATAATTATAATGGAAGTAGATAGCAGTCTTTGAATTGTAATATAAATTAGTTGTACTGAAATTGGAGGAACAGTTATCTGTCTGGCTTCAGACATACTTGCCTGTATCTTTGGTAAAAGGAAATGGAAGAGCAGCCTGAAAAAGGAATTGAGCTGGGGGAGGTTCAGAAGATGGGGAGGCATCTAGAACCCTTTGCTGGTCCCCCTCCTTGGGCCACTTGGGCCTGGGCACTCACTGCCACGGTGAGTTGCTCATGGTTTCACATATTATGAAAACTCCTATTTTCCAGACCAGAGTTCTCTCTTGAACTCCAGACTTGTATATCAACTATTATCCATCCACTCTACATCCCGCTTAGAGAGCTGACCACCTTCATCTTTCTTCCCCTCCCAGAGTCACCCTCATCTCAGATCAAGGCATCTCCATCATTCTAGTGAGGCCAAAAACCTGCAAGTCATACTGGATGCCTTGCTTTCTCTCATAAGCCATACTCAAGACCTGTCAGCCAAAGCTATCAGTATTATCTTCAAATCACATCCAAAATGTGCACACTTCCCAATTACTCCCACACGCCACCATCAGCATTTCTCTGTGTTGCAGCAATATCCTCCTACCTCAGCTTCCCGCTTCAGACCTGGCCCCTCCAGTCTACCCTCAATACGGCAGCCACAGCACTCCAGTAACATGTACAGTAATGTCACCCAATCCTCGACTCCAAGTCTCCAGCAGTTTCCCACCTTGCTCCAAGAAAAAGCCCAGTCCTAATGAGGACCTAAAAGGTCTCTTGAACTCTCGCCCCATTACCTCTGACCCCAATTCCTGCCACTCCCCCTCAGTCTGGCCACCCAAGCATTCCAGCTGTTCCTTTACTGTCTGGCGGGTGCTCACCTTAGTGCCCTGTTCCTTCTGCCTGGTACATTCTCCCCGGAGACTGCAGTCTGTTCTCACCTCCTCCTAGGTTTCAACTCAAATGTCCCCTTGAGTAAGGCCCCCTACATTATTTTAAATGGCACCACCTCACCATTCCCCTGCCTTCTTCCCCGATTATATTTCTCTATAGCATTTTTCATTTTCTAATGTAACCAATTTCTTATTTTTCTTAGTGCCTATCTCCCCCACTACAGTATAAGCCCAATGAAGGCAGGGATTTTTTTGTGTGTTGTTCACTGCTGTATCCCTAGTGCCTAGAATAGCGTTTGGCACATAGTAGATGTTCCATAACACTTGTTGAGTGAATAAAATTCTTCACCACATATCCCAAATATATATGGGGATTATAAGAAATAGGAGAGAGACAGTGATGAAACTTATCTGGCTGACATCATGAAGAAACAAACAACTTGCCAATCTTGAGGGAGGTCAATGAAAACCTGCAGAATGATCTATGTTTCATCTACTTTTTAATCTTTGAGCTGTACAACATATCAGTCTAGAAAATTGCGTGAAACGAACAAGTAGCTTAATGAATCATTATAAGACGCGTTCCTGGATCTACCACTCTTGCCAAGACAGAAAATTTTGTGGCCAGCACAGTGGCTCATGCCTGTAATCGCAGCACTTTGGGAGGCCGAGGCGGGCGGATCACGAGGTCAGGAGATCGAGACCATCCTGGCTAACACGGTGACACCCCGTCTCTACTAAAAATACAAAAAATTGGCTGGGCGTGGTGGCGGGCACCTGCAGTCCCAGCTACTCGGGAGGCTGAGGCAGGAGAATGGCGTGAACCCGGGAGGCGGAGCTTGCAGTGAGCCAAGATGGTGCCACTGCACTCCAGCCTGGGCGACAGAGGGAGACTTGTCTGAAAAAAAAAAAAGAAAGAAAAAAGAAAACTTTGCAAACAGCCAAGAAGCCCTCTGGGGCCCCCCTCAACAATAATCACAAACCACACCTCTACGATCATCACTTTCTTGCTTTTCTCTTTAGTACTACCATGAAATATGCATCCCTAAACAGGCGAGTCTGTTTTGATGCCTTTTAAATCTCTTAATCTACAGGATCCTCCTCCATCTTTTTTTCCCCTTGCATTTTATTTGTTGAAGAATCTAGGTTGTTAGACCTGCAGTTTCCCATCATCTGGAATTTGCTGAGTGTACCCACATGATGTAGTTTAACATGTTCTTCTGTCTTCTGATCTCCTGTAAATTGGATGTAGAGGCTACATGAGATACAGATTTCATTAATTTAGCAAGACAACTTCATAGAAGGTAGTGCATTCTCCCATCAGGAGGCAATAATGCCTGGGTGTCTCTTTTGTGATGTCAGCAGCACTGCTACGCAATGTCTTGATCTGTTAATTCATTTGAGGTTACGAAGTGGTGACATTAGAATTCAACCAACCCTTCTTAATTCATTAGCTGTGATACTTCTATAAGGAAAAACCTCCATGGAAAAGGCAGGATAAATGCTGATATCTTCTATTTACAATTTTTCAAAATAATGATGTGGGTTTCTATTTATCCCTCAAAGGTGACCAATTGTTTTTAGTATTATTATGAACTCATAGAGCTAAGCATATTCGATGCATTTCAATCCATTCCTGTTATTATCCACACTGATGCTCAAACTGTCACATCTTTGGCCACTGGAAGCCTCTTCACATTGGTTCCTCAATACTTCCGACATAAAGTAGTGTCAGTTTTCTTACTATCTGGTTAGGTTTCCAGGATGCTCCAGGCTCATCTTTTAAAATCCTTGCACTGGACACAGAACCAGTCTTTCTCCAAAAACCCTGGCTTCTTTTGTGGAAAATGTATCAAGATGACAATCTGGATACCAGGGAAGATCAGTTCCACTAGGTTGGTTATTGTTTCTAGATCTTTTCAGTGGACAGACCTAGGAAGCCTAGTGTTTATGTGCACGTGTGTGTACATGTACATATGCACACGCACTTACATATACCTACATGCATTTAAACATAAAATACCTTTTGAGTTCATACTGACACTTCTAATTCAAAAATATACGGCTCTGACCTTCTATCTTATGTCTTCTTTATTCCAGGAGAATTCTGCTGCTCCAGGATATCACAGGTGATAAAATTAGAATATCACATTGTTATTCATTTACTTCATTCCACAGCTCTCTCTCATACACACACACCAGCCCTCAGAATAACAAGACTAATGTTCTTATCACTTTTGAGACGGAGTCTCGCTCTGTCGCCAGGCTGCAGTGCAGTGGTGCGATCTCGGCTCACTGCAATCTCCATCTGCCGGGTTCAAGCTATTCTCCTGCCTCAGCCTCCCAAGTAGCTGGGATTACAGGCGGTGTCACCCCACCAAGCTAATTTTTTTTTTTAAGTATTTTAGTAAAGACGGGGTTTCACCACGTTGGCAGGGATGGTCTCAATCTCTTGACCTCATGATCTGCCCACCTCAGCCGCCCAAAGTGCTGGGATTACTCATCACTTTTAT
This sequence comes from Colobus angolensis palliatus, assembly GCF_000951035.1. Taxonomy (NCBI): domain Eukaryota; kingdom Metazoa; phylum Chordata; class Mammalia; order Primates; family Cercopithecidae; genus Colobus; species Colobus angolensis. The sequence goes on from NW_012121709.1 coordinate 5,484,942, forward strand.
GATTACTGAAAACAGGTAAATAATTTGCATATGTTCTCCCCCACTGTCCATTCATTTAAAAAGATGCATTGTATTTATACTGACATGTCTTACAGACAGTACACATGGAATACTTTCTTCCCTAGAACCCTCATTTGAATTTAAATCGACAAATACATATTTAGTGCTCACTGTCCGTGTTTTTCTGTTTTCTCTTTTTTTTTTTTGTGGGGGGTGAGGGGAGTGGTTTTTGGTCATTTGAAATTCATTTTCCAGGAGATTTCTCAGGAAGGACTGAAAAGTCACTGAATTCTTGTAAGTTGTTAAGTTTGTGTGTAGTCTTCATATCTGGAAGTCAGTTTGGCTGGATATAAAAATCCTTGGCTGACATTTTCCTTAGATCATTGAGCATCTTAAATAAGTTATTTTTTCCTTTGGCATAAAAAATTCTGTTGAAAAGTCTGATGATATTCTCATTTTCTTTTCCTTATAAACGACTTTATCTTTTTTGCTTGGATGCTCAAAGGACTTTCCTGTCTTTAAAATCCAGTAATTTTACTAAAATATGTCTCAGTATTGGTCATTCTGGGACACTTTTCTTGGGTACAATGTATGCATTTATTTATCTATCTATCTATCTAATCCATCTATCTATTTATTTGAGACTGAATCTCACTTTGTCACCTAGGGTGGGGTGCAGTGGCACAATCTCAGCTCACTGCAACCTCCGCCTCCCAGGTTCAAGCAATTCTCTTGCTTCAGCCTCTTGAGTAGCTGGGATTACAGGCATGCACCCCCATGCCCGGCTAATTTTTTGTATTTTCAGTAGAGACGAGGTTTCTCCACGTTGGCCACACTGGTCTCAAACTCCGGACCTCAGGTGATCTGCCCGCCTCAGCCTCCCAAAGTGCTGGGACTCCAGGTATGAGCCAGCACGCCTGGCTCAGTGTATGCCCTTTTACTATGCTGTTTCTAATCTTTATTGTAGGGCATCCTCTTTTTTAAGACCACATAGCACATCATAAACACAAACTGATTTCCAACTGATGCTTTAGTATTTATGGAAACTACACTTTTTCCTTCCCATGCTTTCCATATCCAAACCACAAGCATTTGCCAGGAATGAATACAAATAGGGTCTTCCATGGAAACTGATATCCCAAAATATTTTTAAATGTGGGGTATTCTATCATTTAAAAACAACCTTATTTGTTTGTTGGCTCGCACTTATAGTCCTAGCACTTTGGAAGGCCAAGGTGGGAGGATCACTTGAAGCCAAGAGTTCAAGACCAGCCTGGGCAACATAGTAAGACACTGTCTCTACCAAATAAAAATTAGCCAGGCATGATGGCACATGCCTATACTCCTAGCTACTCAGGAGGCTGAGGCCAGAGGATCCCTTGAACCCAGGAGTTCAAGGTTACAGTGAGCCATGATTGCACCACTGTACTCCAGCCTAGGCAACAGGATGAAACCCTGTCTCAAAAAATAAACAGGGCTGGGCATGGTGGCTCACACCTGTAATCCCAGCACATTGGGAGGCCAAAGCAAAAGGATCCTTTTTTTTTTTGGGACCGAGTCTGTCGCCCAGGCTGGAGTGCAGCGGTGCAATCTTGGCTTACTGCAACCTCAGCCTCCCGAGTTCAAGCACTTCTCCTGTCTCAGCCTCCCGAGTAGCCAGGATCACTGACCTCAAGTCATCAACCCGCCTCAGCCTCCCAAAATGCGGTGATTACAGGTATGAGCCACCATGCCTGGCCGGGAAGATCTCTTGAGGCCAGGAGTTTAATACCTGCCTGGGCAACAAAGCAAGACTCCATCTATACAAAAAATAGAAAAAATTAGCCAGGTGTAATGGGAAGTGCCTGTAGTCCTAACTACTCGGGAGGCTAAGGCAGGATGATCACTTGAGCCCAAGGGTTTGATTCTGCAGTAAGCTATGATTGCATCATGGCATTCCAGCCTGGGTGACGGAGTGAGACTGTTTCTAAAACAAACAATCCTTTTTTAAGGTCAAAATATATGTGTTGGGCCAAGGGGTAACCTATTCGTATTTATTTCTAAAAAGACTATAATGTATGTCTTTACTGGCTATGCATTTTCATCATTTTTGGGAATCTGATACGTAAAATGGCAGTACTTCATTGTTGTTTAACACTTTTTTTTTTTTTTGAGATGGAGTTTCACTCTTGTCACCCAGGCTGGAATGCAATGGTGTGATCTCAGCTCACTGCAACCTCCACCTCCCGCGCCTCCCGGGTTCGAGCAATTCTCCTGCCTAAGCCTCTCGAGTAGCTGGGATTATTGGTGCCTGCTATCAAGTCTGCCTAATTTTTGTATTTTTCTGTAGAGACAAGGTTTCACCACGTTGGCCAGGCTGGTCTCCAACTCCTGACCTCAGATGCTCCACGGACTTGGCTTCCCAAAGTGCTGGGATTACAGGCATGAGCCACTGCACCCGGCCTATTTAATACTTTTTGAATAGAGCGTTAAAGGGTTTTTTCCATGATTGTTAGCCATTAGGATTTGTTCTTCTGTGAATGCCATCCTCCTAACCTTTGTATGTTTTTCAGTATCTCGAGTTCTATTGACTTTATTCATGGTCTCTTGGCCATATAGAAGTGTCTGCTCGTTCACCGCCTCCGCATTGTCATTCTTGGTTAAGGTGGTTTCCCTAGACTACATGAAGTCCCCTATTTTCTTAAGGAATGTTCACTGTGATCACTTAAAAATTTCAGTTGTTTAATCCTTTGGAAAAATGTTTGTGTATGATGCACGTTTTCCTTTCTTCCAGATGGATATTCAGTTATGTCCAGTACCATTTCTTTAAAAATCCATTTTTTTCCCTCTGAGTTTCAATATATTAAATTATCTTTTATTCTGGGATGCATTTGTCAATTATCCTCTGCTACTGACGCAGCTATTTTTATTGAATTACTGTGCTGTCTGGATTACAAGTAGCTTTCTAAGATGGCCTAATATCTAGTGATGCCAGTTTCCCATTATGATTACTAAAAGATTGTTTTTTGGCTCTTCTTGTGAATTTAGTCTTCTGTATATATTTTATGACATCTAAATGAAAGAAAAGAAAAAAGCAAAACAACTGCCCCCCGCTCACCACCTCCCAAAAAAAGACTTTGTTTGAATCCTAATTGGAATGAAACTAGGTTTATATATTAATTTGGGGAGAACTGACATTTTTTGTGATAGTAAGTCTTCACATTCCAGGACATGCTATCTATTTTATGTCTTTCAATAACAACCTCTAGTCTGAACTGGGAAACCCATTCCCAAGACTACTGCCTAGAAACATCACTCCTCACAGTGACACAAAATGGAAAAAAAAAGTGGTTGTCCATCTATAGGAAAATCATGTAGGTCGGGCACAGTGGCTCACGCCCATTATCTTAGCACTTTGAGAGGCCGAGACCGGCAGATCACCTGATATCAGGAGTTTGAGACCAGCCTGACCAACATGGTGAAACACTGTCTCTACTAAAAATACAAAATTAGCCGGGTGTGGTGGCGGGCACCTGTAATCCCAGCTACTCGGGAGGCTGAAGCAGGAGAATCTCTTCGACCCAGGAGGCAGAGGTTGCCAAGATCATGCCACTACACTCTAGCCTGGGCAACAAGAGTGAAATTCCATCTCAAAAAAATAAAAATAAAAATAAGTAAATAAATTATGTAACGTACCACAGAAGAGTAAGTAGACATTAACAAAAGTGATTTTGATGTTTTACCCATTGAAGGGGATGGATTTCCATAAGGTACTGTTGAATGAGAAAAAACAATATAGAAAAGTACCTATTATGTGATCCCAATTTTGTGCAATAACGGTCCCTTCCCATACTCATCACTGTCTGCCAGCATGAAGAATGCAACCTGGGCTGTTATCAAGAACTACAGAGGTGGGGGCAGGAAAGGCCAATGTAAACAGAGGGAATAGGGAGGAAAAAGGAAACAGCATAAATAAGAAAAAAACCCAGTCTGTACTAAACATCAAACCAAAACAACCAACAAAGTATGTATGAGGTCCCATTGTATTTAAAAGTACATATGCACATTAAAAAAACACAAGTCAGCTTTTATTTTTAAGACTGCACAATACTGACTACTAGATCATACTTCAATTCATTTATAGATAAACCAAAATAGAAATGGAAAAATGACCTCTGCATCTGAACTCATCCAAGGCCTAGAATAGTGACACATCTTACCTCTACCCACAGTTGTTCCACTGATAGATATTTCTCTCTCCTAAATCCCCTTTAAAAAAACAACAGAAATATTTTATGCCTTGTTTGTGAGATATTTCACAAAGATTCCTTTTAAGGAAGATGTTAAACTAGCATTCTTATCTTCCATCACTAGAAAGTTTTCAGAACTTTCAGAGCAGAAAGTCTTTTCCACAGGCAAGTTAGGCTGGAAGCCCAGTCATCTTTCAGGTAAAAACTGGAAATTAACCTTCACAGCAGAAAATAAAAGGCATATGAAATTTTAAGCAATAACCAAGAAATAAGGGGTTCTTCTTGATCAAGTGAGTCCCTAAGTACACAGTTTTCTGACTGGAAGATAAAAGAAAGGCTCACCCAAAGACCTACAGTGTTCAAAGACCAAAGTAAGATTATTTTGTACTACAATTCAGAAATTGTAAAAAATCATCCATTAAATTAAGACATGCCTAAGAAATTATCATTTTTAAATTAAAAGATTCAATTCATGATAGGCAAATTTGGTAGTAAGTGGAAAGGTAATAATGAAGGAAGGATGATTTCTATTACCAGAAGGTTTCTCTTTTTTTGAGATGAAGTCTCGCTCTTGTCCCCCAGTCTGGAGTGCAATGACACAATCTCGGCTCACTGCAACCTCCGCCTCCTGGGTTCAAGTGATTCTCCTGCTTCAGCCTCCCGAGTAGCTGGGATTACAGGTGCATACCACCATACCCAGTTAATTTTTTGTATGTTTTTAAGTAGAGATGGGGTTTCACCATGTTGGCCAGGCTGGTCTCGAACTCCTGACCTCAGAGGATCCACCCACTTCGGCCTCCCAAAGTGCTCGGATTACAGGCGTGAGCCACCGTGCCCGGCCTATTACCAGAAGGTTTCTAAACAACACCCACAGTAGAGCTAAACATTAATTCCATTTTCTTTCCAAAAGGATTTTTGTAAGGTTTCTTTGTATGTCAATTGTCTTAGTGTATCTACCTAATATACACAAAACTTTTCAAAACTATAACTATGACCAGGCATGAAATATTTGGAATCACATGTTCCAGGGTTTAGCCACACAGAAATTACAGCAATTTATTCTGGACTTATTAAAACAAACAAATCCCTGCTAAAGCTATGGCTTACCTTCCTTCCATATTTAGGATACACACCAGTTCATCCTCAAAAAAAATCTCTGGTCCTTCAAGGTTCTCAATGTCACTGAAGCCATTACAAGGAACCTATGAAGAAGACACATACAAGTAGGCCTCAATTATGAGTATTGATGCAACTGTCACTCTCACAAATTTGAGCTGAAATAAAGATGCCCACTACTAAAGACAGTGCTAACAGTTATTCTACACTACCTTGCACTACCAGTCATGGGTAGAAAATAACATAAAGTAACAATAATTTACTGAGATCTTCTTGTTATTTGCAATCAATTATGTTTTCATAGATTGAAATTTCTGAAACTGACAACTCAGAGTTCTAATGTAAAGAAAACTAGCTCTGGCCGGGCACAGTGGTTCCTGACTGTAATCCCAGAACTTTGGGAGGCCAGGGCAGGCGGATAACCTGAGGTAAGGAGTTTGACACCAGCCTGATCAACATGGTGAAACCCTGTCTCTACTAAAAATACAAAATTAGCCAGGCATGCCTGTAATCCCAGCTACTTGGGAGGCTGAGGCAGAAGAATCACTTGAACCCGGGAGGCAGAGGTTACAGTGAGCCGAGATCGCACCATTGCACTCCAGCCTGGGCAACAAGAATGAAACTCCGTCTGAAAAAAAAAAAAAAGCAGCAGCAGCAGCCGGGTGCGGTGGCTCATGCCTGTAATCCCAGCACTTTGGGAGGGCGAGGCAGGCAGATCACCTGAGATCGGGAGTTCAAGACCAGCCTGACCAACATGGAGGAAACCCTTTCTCTACTAAAAATACAAAATTAGACAGGCATGGTGGCGCATGTCTGTAATCCCAGCCACTTGGGAGGCTGAGGCAGGAGAATCGCTTGAACCCAGGAGGCAGAGGCTGCAGTGAGTTGAGATCGTGCCACTGCACTCCAGCCTGAACAAGGACTAGAACTACAAAATCTCCTAATGACTACTTCACATAGTCTATGCTGTACTCAACTAAGAGAAAAGGGCCCAGGAGGTAAGCCTGGGAGATCAGGCAGCTCCTGTAATCCACTGGGCATGCTTTCTCCTCTGTAAATTCAGGTGTAAATGGCTTTAAGGTCTTCTCAGTTAAGGCCTGGCATGGCGGCTCACGCCTGTAATCCCAGCACTTTGGGAGGCTGAAGTGGGCGGATCACCTGAGGTCAGGAGTTCGAGACCAGCCTGACCAACATGGAGAAACCCAGTCTCTACTAAAAATACAAAATTAGCCAGGTGTAGTGGTGCACGCCAGTAATCCCAGCTACTCGGGAGGCTGAGGCAGGAGAATCACTTGAACCCGGGAGGCAGAGGTTGCAGTGAGCCGAGATCACGCCATTGCACTCCAGCCTGGGCAACAAGAGTGAAACTCCGTCTCAAAAAAAAAAAACAAAAAACAACTTCTCAGTTTAAAATTCTATGGCTTCTCTCAGTTTTCTTTTTGCAAGTAGCCAGAACATTTCAGGTCAACCTGTGTGCGTTCCGAGAACACAGGAACACCAAGATCCTGGGCCAAAGCAATCACCCACCCACAGATTAATGTTAAGTATGCTCCCGCTGTGTTCAAAGTCCTTGACATACTTCTAATTAAGCAGTGGTACAGGGAAAGGGGGAGCTGAGGAAAAAACACAACAATCCATCATTATTATACAGAGGCACAGACTGTTCAAAACATACACAAAACCAGCTGGACGAGAGGAGGTTGCAGGCTCATAGTCCATGACCAATTGCACCAAACATAGCTAGTACCAAAATCTATGTATGTGCAAACACATTCAGATCAGCATTTACAATTTTTGATTACGAATGCTTTTAGCCAGGGCATGGCTTCTCCAAAGTAGAATACAAATTCTGTTTATTCTAACGCTAATAAATATTTATAGAAACCAGTTACACTAAGGAACGTCTATTTGTATTCTCCATAGGGGAAAACATTCAAATTTGTCCAAAGTTCAAATTTTCCCTTTCAAAACTTGAAAAGCCTTGAAAACATTTCAAATTATGAACTCCATTAACTAACAGTAAATAAAATTAGAGAATCCAAAGGAGTCTTTAGTAAAACAAAAAAGAGAAATAAATCAGATTGGCTCTATTTCTAGAACCCCAACCAGAAATAAATAATCTAATAGTTTGTTGAACTCAAAACATTAGTGTGGATTATTTTCCAGAGTTACAAAAAGGGATGAGAAGATACAGAAACTTCCGTGAGGCCAGGCATGGTGGCTCATGCCTATAATCCCAACACTTTGGTTTGCCGAGGCCGGCAGATCACTTGAGGCCAGGAGTTCAAGACCAGCCTGACCAACATGGTGAAACCCCATCTCTACTAAAAATACAAGAAGTATCCAGGTATGGTGGCGCATGTCTGTAGTCCTGGCTACTAGGGAGACTGAGATATGAGAATTGCTTGAGCCCAGGAGCAGGAGGTTGCAGTAAGCTGAGACTGTGCCACTGCACTCCAGCCAGGGAGACAAAGCAAGACTCTGTCTCAAAAAAAGAAAAAAGAAACTTCCATGAGACATTTTGAAGAAAGAAAGAAAAAAAAAACCCAAAAAACCCACCATGTATTTCAGCAATATTAAAAAAAAAAAAAACAAAAACTTTTCAGGGATAATGAATGAAAGACAATTTATTTCAGGGAGTAACAACTCTGATTTGTAGGAAGCTTTTAATCCTCTGTTACCTTAACAAATAATGCAGTTCACTACTGGGTAGAACCTGCAAAGCCAGAGAGAAGAACCACATTAATTTCGTCAACCCTTCTGGGAAAACAACCGGGAGAAATTTATAGTGTTCAATCATTGATGATTCCCCAAATAACGTAGGGGTTGCAAAAAAAATCCGTTGAACTCACTTGAGAAATAATGCTGATCTGGCCTCCGTCTACATTGTGTTGCGTGGGTCCCTCCCTGCTCCCTCCACCCCCATTCTCTCTCTGGCTTTAGAAAAGTAAAGCTGGCACAGACAAATGGCTTCGTGTTGTTGGAATAGGAGGAAAAGGACACAATGACTCTTGCAGCCATCTAAGCGAGTAAGGGATTGTGAGAGCATTGAAAAGGGAGATACGAAAAAGAGCTGGATGAGCTCATGCCTGCAGACCCAGACACATACACCAGCAGGCCAAAGCTTAGGGCCACATCAACAGATCCTTACGTGCTCTGAAAAGAACCTCTTTGAGAACGAGGCTACAATCTTCCGCGCTTCTAACCCAGCTTTTTGCCGAACTTTATACTCTTCCAACCAATTGACGTAGTCGGTGGGGCTGTAGTGTTTCATAAGGGAAGGCCACCTACGAGGAGAGAAACACCCCCTCAGCTTTACAGAGACTCAAAGGCAGGGGGCCACGAATCCAAGGCAGCCTTGGAAACAGGGACAGCAGTGGGGTCCAGTGGTAAGAGGGACCCCGGCGAGGGACCTAGTTCAAAACCCCACCGGCATTCACTCACTCACTCCCGGTGTGACCTTGGCGTAGCGGCATGAATGATGTCTCCATTCCCCATCTCTAAAATGGGGACAGTTGTAATAACAACAATAATAATAATGACAATGACAGCGAGAATTCATTGAGCGCCTCCTAGGAGCCGGGGCCCTGCGTGCGTGCCTCCCGCACATCATCTAATTTAATAACCACGGTGAAAGGTCTAATGATCACCACCACTCAAAGTCCATGAACGAGACTCAAAAAAAGGGAAGTCGCTCCCCCCAAGGTCACAGAGGGAGTGTGCAGGGCCAGATTTCATCCCGGGGCCACGCTGAAATCTGTGCCGTCCACAATCAGCCCGGGGATGCTGCGCCCGCCCGATCGATGCATCACTGGGTCCATGTAAACATTTCAGCCCGGAGTCGGGCACAAAAGAAGCGCGCAAAAGGGACCAGCCGCGCCGCCGCCAGCGTCACCCTTGACCGAGGGCCCGGCTGCGAGGCGCTCACAGATGCGCCATTTGGGGACCCAGGGGTCCGCCTGGCGTGGCCCCGCAGGGTCCGGGGCCTGGAGGCCTTTGTCTGTCTGTCCGCGGGAAGGGGTCCGGGG
>NW_012121709.1:5494389-5494894 GCF_000951035.1 Colobus angolensis palliatus
TGGCTCACCTCACCCGGAACTGCTCCTTCCACACCTTCCCGCTGCTCTGGCACAGCTCGCGCAGCCGCCGGCAGGTGCTGGAGACACGGCCGATGTCGGCAGCCGTCAGCGAGCCGCAGCACAGGATGTACTCCAGCACCTCACCCGGCAGGTTGACCAGGCAGCTGAGGCCCGCTACCTCCGGCGCGGCCTCCTCCGCTAGCGCCGGCACCACTTCCATCGCGCTGTCGGCTGCTGCTGCCGCCATCTTGTCCGCGTACCTGGGTCCGCCGCGCGCGCGCGCGCGAGCGCGAGAGGGCTGGGGAGCCCCGCCTGGCCCCGCCTGCTGGTCTTGGGGGCGAGTCCTGTGATCGCTCCGCCCACCCGCGGGCCACACCTCCCCTGCATCAGCCGGGGTCCGCGCGGGTGGCAGCGCCGAAAAAGGGAGGACATAATTGCGCTCTGTGCTTGGAGCCGGCAGCGCAAGCCGCCTCTAGTCTGGGACAACAATAGTAGCATTGATTCT
>NW_012121709.1:5495771-5498515 GCF_000951035.1 Colobus angolensis palliatus
CGATCTCGGCTCACTTCAACCTCCACCTCCCTGGTTCAAGCAATTCTCCTGCTTCAGCCTCCCTAGTAGCTGGGATTACAGGCGCCCGCCACCACGGCAGGCTAATTTTTGAATTTTTAATAGAGACAGGGTTTCACCACGTTGGTCAGGCTGGTCTCGAACTCCTGACCTCAAATGATCCGCCCACCTCAGCCTCCCAAAGTGCTGGGATTACAGGCGTGAGCCACCGCGCCCGGCCCCTTGTTTTGGACTCTATTTCAGATCTGCTTGACTTTTGCTTGTCGGTAATCTTAACCATATGATGTAATAATAACAATATTCTTGAGTGAGTGCTATGGGAAGCCCTCTATGATAGTGTAGGGGAGTAATAATAATCCTCAAATCTGTGCCCTGATTTTAGGCTAATAGAGGGCAGGCAGAGAGCTCTCCTGTACTGGTTTCTTAATTGTTTCCAGCTCAACAGTCCTTCATATTTGGGGGAGCATAGTCTGACCTCCCACAATAGGTACCACAGTTATACCTATTCTACAGAAAAGGTAAAGTTCCTCCAGGTGGCAGTCACTGGTTCAAAGTCACAGAGACAAAAGTGCTAGAGCCTGGATTTGAGTCTTCAACACAGGAGTTATCACTCAGGATTGGGTGGATAGTCTCAGTATCTGAACATTAAAAAAACAAAAAAACAAAAAAAAAACAAAAAACAGTTTAGTTCAGTGCCAAAGCCCTGTGTTGTGTGCCCTGGGGATACAGGGGTGAGAAAAATGGAGTCTTTGCTCCAAAACCTCAAAGTCCAATTACAGTTAGAAGGATCTGTTGTCAGTACATGGAGGCTTCAATGAAGTACTCCCGGCAACTTGGAAATCAAGTGGATATGGGTTTTTTTTGTTTGTTTGTTTTTTGAGACAGAGTCTCTATCACCCAAGCTGGAATGCAATGGCACGATCTCGGCTCCCTGCAACTTTGGCCTCCAGGGTTCAAGAGATTCTTCTGCCTCAGCCTCCCAAGTAGCTTACAGGTGCATGCCACCATGCCTGGCTAATTTTTGTATTTTTGTAGATACAGAGTTTCACCATGTTGGCAAGGCTGATCTTGAACTCCTGACCTCACGATCCACCCGCCTCAGCCTCCCAAAGTGCTGGGATTACAGGTGTGAGCCACTGTGCCTCGCCTGGATATGGGTTTACTTTGGGGAGATGGAAATGTTTTGGAACTAGATAGAGGTGGTGGTGGTGGTGGTTGCACAGCATTGGGAATATACTAAATGCCACTGAATTGTTCTCTTTAAAATGATTGAATTTTACCAGCATGGTGGCTTAAACCCGTAGTTCCAGTTACTCTGGAGGCTGAGGTGGGAGGATCACTTGAGCCTAGGAGTTCAAGGTCGCAGTGAACTATGACTACACCACTGCACTCCAGCCTGGGCAACAGAGCAAGACAAGACAAGGCCTCTGTGACTCCACTGTCTCCGGTTCTCCTCTCACTTCTGGGGCTGCACCTTCTCTGTCTTCTTTGCAGCCACCCAGATGTTACATGTTGTGGTATCTTGGGCCTCAGCAAGCCCTCTTCTTTCACTGTCTTGCCTCTGTCCACAATTCAAATGACGATCCAAATCCAATTGAAATATCCACATTTCTCTCTTCTGCCCCACCCGCTCCTCTGGGATCTAGTCTGGCTTAGCCTGCTCACCTGCCATTCCCTTTAGGCCCTTCAAACTCAACTTATCCAGGAGGGAACTCATGATCTTTCTTCTCTACTTTACCTTGTCTTCTCTTAGTGGTTCCTGCCTTAGGAAGGGCTACTCATTCATCCAGTCCTGTAAAACATGAACTTGTCACCATCCTTGCTACCTCTGTCTCCCTCACCATCCATAACCAAATGCCCAATAGAGGTTAATTTCTGTAAGCCTCAGTTTCCTAATCTATAAAATGGGGATAACAATCAATCTTCCTATTAAATAAGACATATACATCAGTTAGTATTGCTGTGTAACAAATAAACCCAAATTTAGTGACTGATCTGTTTTTGGCAGTGTGGGTACAAAGGTGAACAGGGTAAAGTCACAAATGCCCTGGTCACAGAGCTGAGATATTAGCGTAGGTAACAGCAGATACTGCTAATACTATCAGGATTCATCAATGCTATCCTTAGGCATTGATAAGCACTGGGAAGAAAGAGATAAAACAGAGGAAGAATATGGATAATGTGTACAGTGGCAGTCTCCTTTTTCTTTTCTTTCTTTCTCTTTCTTTCTTCTTTCTTTTCCTTCTTTCTTTCCTTTCTTTCTTTTTCTTCTTTCCTTTCTTTCTTTCACCTTTCTTTTTCTTTCTCTCTCTCTTTCTTTTTTCTTTTCTTTTTCTTTTTTTTTTTGAGACAGAGTTTTTCTCTTGTCACCCAGGCTGGAGTGAAGTGGCATGATCTCTGCTCACTGCAACCTCCACCTCCCAGGTTCAAGTGATTCTCCTGCTTCAGCCTCCCAAGTAGCTGGAATTACAGACATGTGCCACCATACCCAGTTAATTTTATATTTTTAGTAGAGATGGGGTTTCACCATGTTGGCCAGGCTGGTCTGGAATTCCTGACCTCAGGCGATCCACCCACTTCGGCTTCCCAGAATGCTGGGATTACAGACGTAAACCAACACACCTGGCCTTCTCTCTTTCTTTCTTTCTTCTTTTCTTTCTTTCTCTTTCTTTCTTTCTTTCTTTCTTTCTTTCTTTCTTTCTTTCTTTCTTTCTTTCTTTCTTTCT
>NW_012121709.1:5498565-5502189 GCF_000951035.1 Colobus angolensis palliatus
GACAGAGCGAGACTCCATCTCAAATAAAAGTAAAAATAAAATAAATAAATAAATAAATAAATAAATATAAGTAAATAATCACTTTACTAATTACTCAGGTCTCAACTCTTCTGCTGTTTGATTAACGTAACCTCATTTTCCTCTAGAGACCCTCACTAAAGTGATTTCCTTTTAGTGATGTGTATCAAACTCTACATTGAGTCACCTGATTGTAAAGACTTTGCCTGTTTTTGATTTCCTGGCAATCCTGTGGAGGGGAGAACAAACAAATAAACACATTTTGACTCTGTAACGGACTGTGAAGCCCATATTCTATGTTCATTTGTAGTGACTCAAAAATATTTGTATTTTCCCTCCCCCACCACTTGTCTCCCACCTGCTTCTCTTTCTGATTTGTACTTGGGAAGGTTCTGTTTTGCTGTAGACTCGGGTTTTTTACGTGGTTGCCAGGAAACAAGCCTTTTGGATGGGATGCATATAATGTTAAATTGTCCCCAGCTGCCTCTGGGGCAGAGCCTGTTGAAACTCCAGTGTGTACATAAGTCACACGGAGATCTGGTTAGACATGAAGATGTCCGAGCCTTTCCCTGGACAGGTCAGGGAGATGACCAGGCACTGGCTTTTTTTTTTTTTTTTTTTTTTTTTTTTTTTTTTTTTTTGAGAGAGGGTTTCAGTCTGTCATCCAGGTTGGAGTACAGTGGTGTCATCTCGGCTCACTGCAACCTCTGCCTCCTGGGTTCAAGGCAGCCTCCCACCTTAGGCTCCTGAGTAGCTGGGACTACAGGGGCACACCACCACACCTGGCTGATTTTTGCAATTTTTTTTGTAGAGACAGGGTTTCACCTTGTTGTCCAGGCTGGTCTCCAACTCCTGAACTCCCATCTCGGCCTCCCAAAGTGCTGGAATTATGGGTGTGAGCCACGGCACCCAGCCTTCTTTTTCTTTCTTTGTAACTTAAATTGTTTTCCTTGATTTATATTTGCAATTTGAAATAGAAGTTTGGCACAAACACACACTCATGGCAGTCTGGGGAGAGAGGGCTAGGGACAAGATCACTTGGCAGCAGGGCTGGTACCCCAGATGCTTAGGATGGCAGGAGGGGGAACCCAAACCCTCACCCAGCCCCTCCCACCTTGGGGTCCATGAAATGTTTAGCAGTGGAAAAGGAAGTATGGGATATTGGTGAGAGTGTCCAGAGCCTGATGGGATTGTATAAAAGAATGGCACACACACAAAAGATTTATGTACCTATCAAAGGGACAGAAGATATAATTACAAACACAAAATTTCTCAAGGAAATTCTCCAAGAAAGGAAGAAGGGAATGAGTCTCTTTCCTTTTCGGCATAGGGAAAACTGTGTTTTTAAATTTCCCCTAGGATACCCTTTTGCTGAACTGGCCTCATGCCCTGATTATATCCAGCTGGTCCCCCCAACCCTAGTTGAACCTAATTGGGGTCCACTTGCCCTGCACAGCAAAACCAAACACTGACATTGGGATTGCAGCGAGGGAAAGTAAGGCATTTATTGCAGGACCCCAATCAAGGAGAATTGGGCAGCTCGTGGTTTAAGATCCACACTTCCTGATGGCTTACAGGGAGTTTGTTTGTTTTTTTTTGAGACAGAGTCTTGCTCTGTTGCTCAGGCTGGAGTGTAATGGCGCCATCTCAGCTCACTGTAACAACCTCTGCCTCCTGGGTTCAAGAATTCTCCTGCTTCTCAGCCTCCTGAGTAGCTGGGATTACAGGCATGCGCCACCGCACCCAGCTAATTTTTGTATTTTTAGTAGACACGGAGTTTCACCATGTTGGCCAGGCTGGTCTTGAACTCCTGAGCTTAGGTGATCCACCTGCCTCGGCCTCCCAAAGTGCTGGGATTACAGGCGTGAGCCCACCACCGCACCTGGCCCTTTTCAAGATTTTTTAAAGAGATGAATAGAGTAACTCTTTCTGGCAGTTGAGCAAATGGCTCTATGCTATCCCCACTTGCCTCAGCCTCCTGAGTAGCTGGGACTACAGGCGCCTGACCCCATGCCCGGCTAATTTTTGTATTTTTAGTACAGACGGGGTTTCACCATATTGGCCAGGCTGGTCTTGAACTCCTGACCTTTGGTGATCCACCTGCCTCTACCTCCCAATGTGCTGGGATTTCAGGCATGAGCCACTGTGCCTGGCCAGCTTTCCTTTTTCTTTCTTTCTTTTTTCTTTTCTTTTTTTTTTTTTTGAGATAGGGTCTCACTCTTTTTTCCAGGCCAGAGTGCAGTGGTGTAATCACGGCTCACTGCAGCCTCAGCCTCCTGGGCCCAAGGGATCCTCCTGCCTCAGCCTCCCAAGTAGCTGGAACTATAGGCGTGAGCCACCATGCCTAGCTAATATACTAGCTTTCTTCAGTCACTCTAACAAACTACTACAATCTAGTAGCTTCAAACCATGCAATGTTATTATTTTATAGCTCTGCATGTCAGAAGTCCCCTGTGACTCTTTTAGGGCTAAAATCGAAGTGTTTGGCAGAGTCTTGTTCCCACTGGAAGCTCTAGATGGACATCTGTTCTTTGTCTTTTCAGCTTGTGAAGGCCACTCACATTCCCTCACTCACAGCTACCTCCCTCCAACTTCTACAGCAATGATGCAGTATGCCAGGGAGATTTTGTGGCTGTTTGTTACTCAGCATTAGTGTGGCAAGAGCTGACTGGCACAAAGAGGCAGACAGGACATACGCACAGATACGTACACAGACAACTATTGCCAAGCAACACTTCCTGGGTGCAAAGTGATTGGTATAGACAAGCAGCATAGACAGAGGCTACAGGCAGGCACCCACAAAGGGGATGTTTGAATTAAACCCTCAGCAGTAGAAATGGTATCAACAGAAATAAGAGAGGAAGGTGGGTTTCCAGGTAGTGGGGACTGGCAGAGGCAAAGGCCCCGTGGGAAGGAAAAGAAAAGCTGTGTTTAGAACCACTGGGGTGAATCAGCCCAGAAAGGTAGACTTGGGTGGAGCTGAGGAAGAAAGGGAAGCCAAAAAGGGCCACTTGTGGTCACCCAAGCACTGACTGTTGGCCAGAGGGGCTAGCCCTTCCTCCTCTGATCCCTAGTGGCACCGAGTGACTTTGAGCAAAAGCATGATATGGGATGAAAGAGATGTTTTAGGAAGGACAATCTGGGGGCAGTGTGTGCTTTCCAAGGAAGGCAATGCCACCAGCCTGGAGGGAAACGGAACAGGTGTCTCTCTCTTCGTAGACTGTCCCGGGAGCGTTCTGCTAATAACAGTGTTTCCATTAGAGGCTCTTTTGGAAACGTTCAAGACTAAATGAATTCGGTGACTCACTGCATCATGTTTAATTAATGCCACAGATACTACACTTTTAGTTTATTGCATGCCTCTGAGGCTTTCTCAAACTTGTTTTTTTTATTTTGAGATGGAGCCTCGCTCTGTCGCCCAGGCTGGAGTGCAGCAGCGAGACGTTGGCAACCTCCACCTCCTGGGCTCAAGCGATTCTCCTGCCTCAGCCTCCTAAATAGCTGGGACTGCAGGCACACACCACCATGCCCAGCTAATTTTTGTCTTTTTAGTAGAGACAAGTTTTCACCATGTTGGCCAGGCTGGTCTCAAACTCCTGACCTCGA
>NW_012121709.1:5505896-5517318 GCF_000951035.1 Colobus angolensis palliatus
GGGTTTCGCCATGTTGGCCAGGCTGGTCTCAAACTCCTGACCTCAGGTGATCTGCCCGCCTCAGCCTCCCAAAGTGCTGAGATTACAGGCTTGAGCCACCGCGTCCAGCCTCTTCATCTATTCTTTTACTGCTTTTGAGGTCTCTTTTGGAACTGGGCCTGAAACTAGCCAGGAATTAGGGTTTAGGGTCCTCAGGGAGGACAGCCCTAAATGGAAGACGGCTGAGGGTCCAGGTCCACCTGTTTCTCTGGGGTCCTGGCTACAGAGCAGCTGTGCTGGAGGAAAGGGCGTGTTGGGAAGGAGGGCAGAGAGGATGCTCAGCTGCGCCACCCAGATCTGCATCCGGAATCAGGAACGAGTCCACTGGCTGCTGGTAGCACCCTCAGCCTTCAGCCCCTTGGGTGTGGCTTCTGCTGGTGAGAGTTGCCTGACTCAAGATGGACTGATGTAGGGGTCTAAAATCCCGCCTTCCAGTCCCAAATCGGGACGACTCTGAAAGGTCACCTTTAGAATGCCCTGCAGGGCCGGCTGAAGCTTCTGTTGAGATTTATGGCAGCTCAGCTTTGCCTCTGACCAGAGAGGCCTCCTCCCCTCTCCTCCTCTCCCCCTGCCCCTCCCTTCTGCCTCCTCCTTTCCCTCCCTTCTCTCTTCTTCCCTTAGCTTTCTTCTCCCCTCCCCCATTCCTCTCTTTTTTCTTTCCCTCCTCTCTGCTCCCTCTCCTCCTCCTCTTTTCTCTCCCTCTCCTCCCCTCCTCTACCCTCCCTCCTCTTCCCTTTTTTTTCCCTCCCTCCCCTCCCCTTCCTGCTCCTTCCATGGTCTGTCTTCTCCCTCTCCCCTGTCCCTTCCTCTCTCCCCTCTTCTCTCCTCTCCTTCCTTCTCTTCCCCTCCCGTCCCCTCTCCTCCCTTCCCCTCCCCTCCCACTCCCTCCCCTCCTTTCTCTTCCTTTCTCCTCCTCTCCAGTCCTTACTGATCCCTTCTCCCCTTTCCCTCTCTCCCCTCTCCTCTCCAAGAGCACTCCCTTGTCAGCCTCCTGACAACTCCATCTGAGAGCAGGCTTCTGGGGTACCCAACCCAGGACCCCAGGCCAAGGTGTGAGAAACTCCAAGCAAATCCAACAGAAGACAGCAGCCAGCCAAGTTGAATCCACTTTTTAATATTGTAACCATAATGCAAACAAGCATAATAGGCTTTTGTTGAATCCCATAAAATTGGAAGATGAGAACTATACAGAAGAAAAGCATGCGACGAACACAGCCTGGACAACCTCACAAAGAGCGTGGGGTGGGTGTCAGGCCTTCAAGGAAGGTGCTGGAGCACAGGGACACTTGGCAGAGATTAGCAGCATCGAGAGCTCAGAGGTAGGGGGAAGGCCGAGTTTCTGACAGCGTGTGTGGTGTGTGTGTGTGTGTGTGTGTGTGTGTCTGTGTGTGTTGAGATGTGACCAGGTCTGCCCATCTCCCCAGTTTCCCAAGCCCGGAATGGACACTGTGATGTGAGGTGCCCGGCGCCGCTCTTTGGGCCTTCTGGAAAACCACTGCTGAGCCAGGAGTGTGAGTCTTAACAATCACAATGAGAACACAACAATGAAAACAGTGGTGGCAGAGCACAGGACCTGGGAGGGAACTGAGACCGAGTTCAAGAGCACTGGATCTCAGTGGGTCTTAGTCAGAACCAACACCAAGGACGTAGTGTCTTATCGAAATGGGCTGTCATCCTCTGTTCTGGCATAAGAGGGCTTTTTTTTTTTTTTTTTTTTTCCATAGGGTCTCATTCTGTCAGCAAGCTGGAGTGCGGTGGCGCCATTCGGCTCACTGCAGCCTCCACCTCCCGGGTTCAAGTAATTCTCCTGCCTCAGCCTCCCGAGTAGCTGGGATTACAGATGCCCGCCACCACGCCGGGTGATTTTTGTATTTTTAGTAGAGACAGGGATTTGCCATGTTAGCCAGGTTGGTCTCTAACTCCCGGCCTCAAGTGATCTGCCAGCCTCGGCCTCCCAAAGTGCTGGGATGATAGGCATGAGCCACCACACCCGGCCTGGGAGGGGTTTTTGAAAGCATACTGCCTCCCCATGCCCCCTACCCCAGATATCCTCAAATCCCACTTTGGCAGGAGACAATGGAAATAACCACTGGGCCAGGCAAAGTTTCTGCTGCTTGCTCCAGGAAATCTATACTGAGAAGTCCTGGGGTAGCCAGCAGAGATTCTCTTGACCCTGAAGTCCCAGAGAGGGGTGTTGTCCCCGGGGACGTTGGGCAATGTCTGATGACATATCTGATTGTTACCATTGGCAGGACACTGCTACAGGTGTCTAGTGGATGGAGGCCAGGAATGTTGCTCAGCTTCCTACGGTGCCCAAGACGGCCCCCACAATAAAGAATGATCCAGCCCCAAATGCCAATAGTGCTGAGGTTGACAGACCCCGCGCAAGAGCCTCCTAGAACTTAGAGTCAAATCTGGGCACTTCGATGTCCTGGAGTCATTTTCTAAAAGACTATAGGAAGCAGTGCCTGGAGGCAGATTTGTTCCTGCCTGCCAGGGCCATCTCGTTAATAACGGACTGTGTTTTGGACCAGACAGGCATAACCCCGCTTGACCAGAACTGTTCGGATATTCCAGAACAAAACAAACTCATAGAAACATACTAAGGCATACTGACACCTGACCACCTCCCTCGCACGTGGCTTTGATAAGTATTAATAGGAAACAAACTCGCAACAGACACTGCTTTCCATGGGTGAAAGTGTACGTGGTCCTTACACTTGGAGAAGGCAGCTTTTCTTTTGGGGTTCTTTTGCCACAAGGCAGGGACTGGCAGTGGGCCAAGGATAGGGGGTGTGAGATAAAGGGCAGAGGCCAGGCCAGGTTGGCTTCCAAAGGTGAAATCCCTGTTCATGCGGAACATCTGGGTTGACTCCCTGGGAGGCAGGCCCCTTCCCTCAGACCCTCAGACCCTCAGACCTGTGTTTCCTCAATCTCAGCGCCTGGTCTTTCATTTTGATTTTTTTTAGAGACATGGTCTCGCTCTGTCACCCAGGCTGGAGTGCAGTGACGCGATCCTAGCTCACTGTCGCCTCGAACTCCTGGGATCCAGTGATCCTCCTGCCTCAGCCTCCCAAGTAGCTGGGACCACAGAAGCATGCCACCATGCCCAGCTAATTTTATTTTATTTTTTTGTAGAGATGAGATTTTACTACGTTGCCCAAGCTGGTCTCAAACTCCTGGCCTCAAGTAATCCTCCCACCTCAGTCTCCCAAAGTGCTATTGCAGGCATGAACCACCATGCCTGGCCTACTTTTTGAGCCAAAGAGGACATTTGGATGCAGGAGACTTTATGAAGTTTGGAGACAGCCAGAGAGTATGAATGGGTTATAAAGGAAGACTAGTTAGTGTTTCTCTCTCCTGGTTGCTTCCTAGCAGTCTCATACTACCTTCCTGATACAGACAGCAGGCTTTGAGGACATGGTGGCCACAGCGGTACGCTGGGTATCTGGGGCAGCGGGTAGGGAAATATACAAGGAAACATGGCTGGCTTAAAACACAGACTAGAAGTCCATGGATTTCCTAATGGCATGAATGAAAAGGCTGCATGGGGCGCTGGTGCTGTAGGAGGGCAGGGGCTCAGGCATCTGGACTGCCCATCCTGTCGGAACCATTTGTCCCATGAGCTAGGTCAGGACAACTCTCACTTGTTTTGAGCTTAGGGGAAAACCTGACCTCCTTCAAAGTCCAGAGCAGGCAGATGCTGAAAGAAAGCGTGTTTGGTCAGAAGATTCCGTGTTCCTAACCGATGTCTACTGGCTGGGGCTCAGTTTTCCCTCCGGGCATCTGGGCGTGGCTGGACTGGGGAAGGATTCCCTCTGTCGACTCCAGAGAAGCTATCACATCAGCTCTGAAAACTCTTTTGCCTGAGCCTGCTCTTTGGAGACCTCTCTCTCAGCTAGGGGTAAGATGTTTTGTTTTATTTTATTTTATTTTGAGATGGAGTCTTGCTCTGTCACCCAGGCTGGAGTGCAGTGGTACAATCTTGGCTTACTGCAGCCTCCACCTCCCCAGCTCAAGTGATCCTCCTGCCTCAGCCTTCCAGGTAGCTGAGACTACAGGCGCGTGCTACCATGCCCGGCTAATTTTTGTATTTTCTTAGTAGAGTCAGGGTTTCTACTAACTGACTGACTGGTCTCCAACTCCTGACCTCAACTGATACACCCACCTTGGCCTCCCAAAGTGCTGGGATTACAGACATGAGCTACCGTGCCCAGCCTGCAAGATGTTTTAATTTCTCCTTTGTTCTCACCCTCTACAGCAGATGGGGCGCCAGGTACGCTGATTCAGTTCCTGGAGTCTCTTTATCACTACGTCTGCCTCTTCCCTCACTCAAGCCTTGGTTGCAGCAATAACACCCCAACAGCTCAATGGGCCATGCTCTCTACTGTGACCAGAACTTTCTTTTCCAAGCAAAACTCAAATTGCCATAATGTCCCCTTTTAAAAAAACACTCTTAGGGACTCCCTGTTGCCTTCTGAATAAAGTCTAAATTTCTTGTCATGCCACTCACCTCTCCCCATGGTCTGGTGCCAGCCCACCTTTTCTCGCCCGCCTCAGCCTTCCAAAGCCAGCCCCAATTTATCTTACATGCTCCCTGTCCGTGCCTTTCCTCCCTTCCCAATTCCTGGCCAACTCTTACCTTCCAGAAGCTACCAGTAAAATCCCACCCATTTCTCAAACCTCAGACATTTATGTCAGTTCCAAGACCAGTGTCTCTCTCCATCAGATTATAACCTTTGGCCGGGCGTGGTGGCTCATTCCTGTAATCCCAGCACTTTGGGAGGCTGAGGTGCGTGGATCATTTGAGGTCAGGAATTCAAGACCAGCATGACCAACATGGTGAAACCCTGACTCTCCTAAAAATACAAAAATTAGCTGGGCATGGTAGGAGGCACCTGTAGTCCCAGCTACTCAGGAGGCCGAGGCAGGAGAATTGCTTGAACTGGGGGAGGCAGAGGATGCAGTGAGCTGAGATCGCACCACTGTAGTCCAGCCTGGGTGACAGAGCTTTTCTTGTCTAGAAAAAAGAAAAGAAAAGATTCTAACCTTCCGCATGAGAGGAACTGTGTTTTCCTTATCTCTGCATACTCTCTGGTGCCTTCCACACACTGGAGAAGCAAGACATGTTAGAAGTTAAGTGAAAAATTAAAATGCAGTAAGTTTTGAACCAGGTACTGTAACTGGGCATTTCGTGGGCATTGTCTCATTCAATCCACCTTGTTATACAGGTGGGTAGATAGACTCTAAAAGGTCAAGTGAGCCGCCCACAGCCATCTGCACCAACAGGGGCAGAATTAGGATTTGCACTCAGGTCTGCTCCCAAAATTCCATTTTGATGGGTCTGAAGCATCCCCGGGCAAAAGAAAGCCACCTTGCTGTCTCACTCCAGGGAAACCAAAGGAAGCTCTCTCTCCTCCCAAGGAGTTTAACTGTCATCTCTCTGCTCTTTCACGACACAAGGTGCGGGAACTGGATTCATAGTGATGGCAGGTGAGCATGATCCAGCGTTCCTATTTCAGGAGATGTCTCATCCCTCTTGGCCAAACTCACTTCTGTGAAATGGGGCTGGAGCTGCTACGGGCCAATTCAGGGGGAAGAGGGAAATAAACCGGCCATAACCTGAACAACCCCCAAATACCCTGTCAACCCTATTTTGCCTACCCATAGGTTAATTCTATTTTGCACTTACGGTTGGCTACAAGGCCTGGATGAAAAGCCACCACAAGAGGGCAGTATTTCCCCATCCTGGATCTGAGCTAAACTCTAAATCTGGACTCCACTCTGGTCCTTGATAGGTTACTCAACAGAGAGGCTTTTGGTATCAGGAATTCTGGCAAATGAAAGAAACACATCAGATCGCCCTCCTGCCTTCTGGCCTGGAGTTGTGAAGCAGCTTGTGTTGGGGATTGAAAGGTGTTTACTTACAAAAAAAAATCTTTCTGGAGAAGAAGGATGAATCCTGGTTATATAATCATTTCTTTGGACTCCTTGACAAAATGAGACAATGTTTCCATCTGTCTGCTACTAAAAGGGCAGGGACATGCAGAAAGGAGGTGCCTGGCACATCGTAAAGCTCTTCTAAGTATTTATTCCCTGATGGAAAAGCATTCCTGCATAAAGCTTGACTCGGAGTGGGAAGCACTGATCAATTTCTCTTTGATGGGGATTGGACACAGCAGTTTCCTTCCCTGGGGAACTGTGGAGGCGTCTCCAAAGGTATAAAGGATTGGAAAGAAAGCCTTCCGGAGAAAAGCTGCTAGGAGCTGGAATTGGGTTTGCAGGAAAGGAGTTTAGAATGGGCTTCCCTTCAGGATAGAAGGGGAATCTAAATGCATCTGGGAATGCCCCTTTCATTGGGAGATCACCCCCTTAATCAATTGCCCACTCCTCTCCCCGTGCCCTGAACCCTTTCTAACTAGAACAATTACAGGGCTTCCAAATGTTTCAGGTACATGGGCGTGGACCCTTAATTATGGACACGCGTGGGATTAATATGGGCCAGGGACATGTTTCTTGGCATCGAGGGTCTTCAATGAAAGCAGTGGCGATCTAAGATCGACACACTTGTGCAGGGAAGGGGATAGGGAAAGAGTGTGGGATGCTAAGTGTTCTTTACATCTGTGGAAAACTGAGCAGGGGAAATTGTGATTAAAGGAAGGCAGGGGAGATGATAGCTGGCACGAAGTCAAGCTCCACGTGGCAGTAACGGGACACTGGTGGGGGCTGCCAGGGATGGTAGAGCAAGGCGAGATATAGATTGCCTTTTCACTTTAACAGTCTCCCGGCCTGGGTCCCTTGGGGTCTTGGTGTCCTCGCTGTAAAGCCCTTTCAAAGAGGGCCAGTGCACTTCCTCTTTAGCGGGCACCCGAACTGAACACCTAGATATGCCCATGCACAGCATAGAAAAGAAACGGGGTTTTTCTGTATGGCAAGTCACAACAAACAGGGTAGAACCAGCAGAACATTCCCTTTCCATCCTTGGGGACCCTGCAGTCTGGGGGGCCACTAGGATTTCTTGTTTCTTTCTGGGAACTGCCTGACATGAATTTGTAGTACTTAAAAAAGTATAAAAAGGGTTCCCTTCCCACCATTGACTTTGAGAGAGTAAATTCAACAGGTTGCCTCTTAGGGAGAAATTGCACCGGCCCCAATTCCTGCCGAAGACTTGGCTGCCCATTTTTGATCTGAGTTGAGGGTAATTTATTTGTCAAAATTAGTTTAACAGGTTTAAAACTTTGGAGATCAACTGCAGAGGGCAACAAGCCTGAGGGCCAAGTTCTTCCCACCCCGAGTTGTGGTTCCTATTGAAGAAGCCACGTGGGACCTCATTGTGGCAACTCTCTCCAACCTCATCCACTTTAACGAGCTCCCATCATTTCATCCCCAAGGGTGAAGCAGCAAGCCCCCTTTGGGAGAAAAAAAAAATAATAATCATATTGTTACTTGATATTGTTTCCAGGCACCAAAGCTTTAACATTTAATCCATTCATATTCTTTAGGTTCATATGACATTATGACTAGGAAAACTGAGGACAAAGGACCCATCCAAAGTCACCCGGTGGCAAAGTGGAAGATCCTTATTGCCACCGGGCTTCTTTGAACAACGTAACTTCCGGACCCCTTGGTATTGCTGGAAGGGGGGACTCAATGGATGTGGACAAATCAAGTGATTCTGGTTGGGATGGCTGGGTTTGGAGAGGGGATTTGCCCAGTCCATTGGATGGGTTCATGTCACAGGGGGGCTCTGCTCAGTGGTATCGGAATCTAAATGCATCAAATTCTGGGAATGCCTCTCTCATTGGGAGATCGCCCCCTTAATCAATTTCCCACTCCTCTCCCCATGCCCTGAACCCTTTCTAATTAGAACAATTACGGGGCTTCCAAATGTTTCAGGTGCATGGGCGTGGACCTTTGATTATGGACACGCGTGGGATTAATATGGGCCAGGGACATGTTTCTTGGCATCGAGGGTCTTCAATGAAAGCAGTGGCGATCTAAGATCGACATACTTGTGCAGGGAAGGGGGATGGACAGAGACCCGGCCCGTCACACACGCATATACACACGCACGACCAAAGTGTCATGATAAAAAAGAAGGGGACTTCAGCGGCTGAGGGACTGGCTCAGAGAGCTTGTGCCTAGTTCCTGCAGCCTTTCCAGGGGAACCCCGGAGAAAAAAACCCCCACAGCGACGGCCATGTTCCAGTGGTTTCATGCACCCGTGAGCTGCCCTTGTCAGCAAGAGAGGGGGCGGGAACAGAGTTTTGTAAGAGCCACTGCAGATTAGAAAAGCATTGCATCGCAGCAGGAAAACTCAAGGAGGAAACCCAGGAGGGCCTAGGAAACCACTGAGGGGCGAGAACCCCGAGGAGGGAAACCAGGGCACAGCGACAAGGACAGGAGGCAGAGCGAGGGCCACGCAGGGTCCCAGAGGAAAGGTTCAGCAGTGTCTCTCCGCGCTTACAAAACTTGCAGCCGGCTGGGCAAGAGGGTCCAGTTAGGAGCTGAAAACCCTGTGGAAGGAGAAGTCGGGGGCAGTTAGTGCTGCAGGGGTGAGGCTGCTGTGTTTCCTCTGAGTGTCCCAGAGAAAATCACCCACGCTCTGGGCTCAGGGGCTTCGTCTCTTTCTTTCTTTCTTTTTTTTTGAGACGGAGTTTCGCTCTGTCACCCAGGCTGGAGTGCAGTGGCGCGATCCCGGCTCACTGCAACCTCCACCTCTCACGGAAATCCCAGCAGGGTTCAAGCGATTCTTCTGCTTTAGCCTCCCAAGTAGCTGGGACTATAGGCGCCCACCACCATGCCAGGCTAATTTTTGTATTTTTAGTAGAGATGAAGTTTCACTACGTTGGCCAGGCTGGTCTCGAACTCCTGACCTCAGGAGATCTGCCCGCCTCAGCCTCCCAAAGTGCTGGAATTACAGGCATGAGCCACTGCACCCGGCCCATCTCTTTCATTTATTCTGTAGCCCGAGTGTCTTGGACAGGACCTGACACCTAGCAGGGGCTTGTTTTGAAAGAAAGAAAGAAAGAATAAATGAATGAATGAATGCTCACAAATACAATTGGCCAGGAAGAGAAGCATTTCAATGGACTTTTTTTTTTTTGAGACTGAGTCTCACTCTGTCGCCCAGGCTGAAGTGCAGTGACACGATCTCGGTTGGTTACAACCTCTGCCTCCTGGGTTCAAGCGATTCTTGTGCCTCAGCCTCCTGAGTAGCTGGGATTATAAGCACATGCTACCACGCCTGGCTAATTTTTGTGTTTTTAGTAGAGACAGGGTTTTGCCATGTTGCCCAGGCTGGTCTTGAACTCCTAGGCTCAAGTGAGCCACCCATCTTGGCCTTCCAAAGTGCTGGGATTATAGGTGTGAGCCACTGGGTCTGGCAAAAGGGTTTTTTTTTTTCTCTTGAGACAGGGTCCTGCTCTGTTGCCTAGGCTGGGGTGCAGTGGTGCCATCATGGCTCACTGCAGCCTCGACCTCCCTGGGATCAGGCCATCCTCCTGCTTCAGCCTCCCAAGTAGCTGGGACCACAGGTGTGTGCCACCATGCCCTGCTAATTTTTAAATTATTTGTAGAGACAGGGTCTCCCTACATTGCCCAGGCCGATCTTGAACTCCCGGGCTCAAGCAATTCACCCACCTCAGCTTCCCAAAGTGCTGGGATTATAGGTGTGAGCCACCACACCTGGCCTTAAACGCTTTTGACAACCCAGGGACTTGTGACCTTGAAGGCAATGATAGGAGTCTACTGGTCACAACAGTATGTTTTCGAGACTGCTGTGTCATTGTAAGCGGAAAACAAGGAAGACGCCAAATTCAAGAAATGAGTGTATGCCTTGTGCTGCTGAAAAAAGAGACGTAGCTGAGTCCCCACCCAATTTAAAGTAAAGGGCATGCAGGGGTGGTTTCCAGGGGTTTTATGGCAGGGACTGGGGCAGGGAGCTTTGGGAAATGAAATGACGATCAAGGTTGCTGTGCCATGGAATTCAAGTAAGCTTTAAATCATGACACCCAGTCCCAGTCTCCTGGTGCCTCAGCTTGTTTCCAGCAATTTCTAGAGGTTCAGTGAAATTGTCAAAATCATATGAAGTGTAATTTGTGTTGATGAGAAAGCCCCCAGCCATTTAGGGGGTGAGGGAGCCACGGGAAAGGACACAAAAACTGAGCTCCAGACCCCCACCCAGGTCCAGGGCGATCCCATTCTTCTCCCCACTCTCCACAAAAACTGAGCTCCAGACCCCCACCCAGGTCCAGGGCGATCCCATTCTTCTCCCCACTCTCCACAAAAACTGAGCTCCAGACCTCCACCCAGCGCCAGAGGTGATCCCATTCTTCTCCCAACTTTCCTAAATGAGGAGCGTTCAAACACTTTTGTAGAAGAAACCCTTGCCCTAAATCTGATGCAAAACCCCAGTAGGTGAAAAACAAACAAGAAAGATACTTCTGGTAGAAATGTCACAGATCCGGCCAGGCGTGGCGGCTCACACCTATAATTCCAGCACTTTGGGAGGCTGGGGCGGGCAGATCGCTTGAGGTCAGGAGTTTGAGACCAGCCTGGCCAACATGGTGTCACCCCGTCTCTACTAAAAATACAAAACTTAGCTGGGCGTGGTGGTGCACGCCTGTAGTCCTAGCTACTTGGGAGGCTGAGGCATGAGAATCGCTTGAGCCTAGGAAGTTGAGGATGCAGTGAGCTGAGACTGTGTCACTGCACTCCAGCCTGGACTACAGAGCAAGACTCCGTCAAAAAAAAAAAAAAAGCAACTTCCCAGAGCTAGGAGCCATCATTACACTAGGGGGTGCCCCAGACAGCAGCCGGCACGCAAAGCAGGGGTTTCCTGCCACACTGGACGGGGCCTCAGGGTCCCCTGGAGGACTGGTTAAAATGCAAACTGCTGCATCCTAACTCCTAAGTTTCCGATCCAGCAGGTCTGGGGTGGCCTGGGAATCTGCATTTTTTTAACACGTTCCCAGATGGTGCTGATGTTGCTGTTTTGGGGACTCTACCATGGGAAAGCCAGACATCCCTGCCCAGTAGGACCTAGAAGGGTGGGCTCTTCCCGCCCCTCACCCGGGGACGGAGCCAGCTTACTCATCGGTGTCTTTTTTGCTCTCTTCAATGAAGGCAATAGACTCAGATCTAAGGCGGTTGGTCACTTCATACGTTCGCAGGGTGACTCCGAAAATATCCTCGTGGTACCGGTTGTCATCCTAGAAGACAGAAACAGCCAGAAAACAGCTCTCAAATGCCAGATAAAGGCTTGGAGCAGGGACAGACTCGCCTGACACCTGGAACGGAATATCCCTCAGGAAGATGGTTCCCAAAGAGATGAGGCTGAAGCCAGTGTCCCCGAGGTACCTTTGATCTCGAAGACTCTGCT
>NW_012121709.1:5518463-5520256 GCF_000951035.1 Colobus angolensis palliatus
AGATGGAGTTTCACTCTCGTCACCCAGGCTGGAGTGCAATGGCGTGATCTTGGCTCACTGCAACTTCCACCTCCCGGGTTCAAGCGATTCTCCTTCCTCAGCCTCCCGAGCTGGGACTACAGGTACTCACCACCGTGCCTGGATAATTTTTGTATTTTCAGAACAGACAGGGTTTCACTATGTTAGTCAGGCTGATCCTGAACTCCTGACCTCAGGTGATCCTCCTGCCTTGGCCTCTCAAAGTGCTGGGATTATAGGCTTGAGCCACTGAGCCCAGCCGGGGTGAGTTTTTAACTCGCTTCTGCAAAATCCTGGGGAATCTATAAAAGTGTCTCTCGAGGGTCACACTAAAGAGACTGAGTATACAGAGGGCTCCACAGCTCTCCACGGATCTGTTTGTGCAGTGCTCAACCTGTACAACTACACGGGGCAGTGCTGCAGCTTCTGAGGCAGGAGAAGTTAGGTTAGAATGGTTTCTGTCTAGTTACCAGAGGTCCATTCACTCGTTATTT
The DNA here is from genome assembly GCF_000951035.1 of Colobus angolensis palliatus. NCBI lineage: Eukaryota > Metazoa > Chordata > Mammalia > Primates > Cercopithecidae > Colobus > Colobus angolensis. The sequence continues at coordinate 5,518,976 of NW_012121709.1, forward strand.
TCACACACGGCCTCCAATCATATTTACTACACTTGCCTGCATGCCCAGCCATCCTTCCACTTTCTCTGTCATTGTTTGGGGCCACCTATATCCTCTACCCTCAGTGGTAAGTGCAGTGAATGGGAGCAGGGATATCATCGTGGCTCCCTAATCATCAAGACAGGTTGGATGAAAAAGGGGGGATAGGAGAGTGGATATAGGAAAGGGACCTGGGATGCCAGCCTGTCACACACCCTCATCCGACTGATGAACACGCCGGCGTCCTCTGCCGAGAGCTTCCCCTGCTGGGTCATGATGCGCTGGATGGCTTTGAGGACATCAGCAGCCATGGTGACGTCCCCACAGACGTAAATGTGGCCCCCTTGCTCCTTCAGGGCTCGGTACACAGACTCCGCCAGCTGCTCCTGGAGGATGTCCTGCACGTACTTCTGCAAGGAGCAGAGGGCAGTGAGAAGGGGCTGTGCTGTACAACATGCCTGCCATAGCCCATGTCCTCCCGGGAAGCAGAGCCTGACTCAGGGGCTTGTGGGCAGGTAGGATCTTTTGTGAGCTGATCCCAAGGAACAAGAGTAAGGGACTGGGAAGAGTGAGATAGGGAAGGCGGGAAAGTCAATTGGAGGGTGCAGGAATGCACTGCTATCCTCTTTGGACAACTGGAGCTCAGCTCTGCTAATGACCCTGCAGGGAGCTGGATAGACTGCTTCCCAGAATCATCTGCTGGAGAGGGCAAAGACGGGGAACATTCACTACCCACTCCTCTCTGCCGGTGGCCAATGGTCCCTGGGTGTTAACACCTGCACCCGACCAGGTGTGTGGCTGGTTACTGCAGGCACCCTACGTTAGAGTGCCAGGGAAGCCCTGGGCCGATAGCAAGAGATGGGGGTGAGGTGAGGGGCCGACTGCTGTAACAATAGCAGAAGAAAAAGGTGGGCTGAGAGGGTGTGAAGTGGGCACAAGGGGTGTCTAGTACAGCTCCAAGGAGCTCATTTGTTCAGGATGTCTTTAACTTGTCCAGGAAATTCCCGCTCTGAAGCCGATATTCAGCTGGAACGTGCTGGCATGGCTGTAGTGACTCTTAAGACTGACATACTTCCACCCACACTGCTCGGACTCTCTGGGTGCCCCCCCAACCCGCTGCAATGTCCTGACTCCTTCCCTGGGACCCCCAGACCTCCCCAAGATCCAATGGAGCTTTAGTCCTGTGGCCCGTGTCCATTCTGACTAGTACTGCCTCTTGTGGGCTGTTACATTTCTTTGTATTTATTTATTTATTTATTTATT
>NW_012121709.1:5521571-5530405 GCF_000951035.1 Colobus angolensis palliatus
GGGTTTCACCATGTTGGCCAGGCTGGTCTTGAACTCCTGACCTCAAGTGATCCACCCGCTTTGGCCTCCCAAAGTGTTGGGATTACAGGCGTGAGCCACTGTGCTCGGCCTGTTAAATATTTTACGTAGATATTTTGCCTACCCATGCTTTCTGAAGTACAGAGCAACTTCACAGAGGGGAAATCAGGAAGCTTAAGAGTGAGGGTGAGGGTTTCTGAGAGTGGGATGTACAAGTGTGTACACACATGAGTGTGCACCAGTGTGCACATGTGTTGGACTGGGCTGGGGGATGGGCTGCTGGGGGTTACCTTTGGTTTGTCTGGCTCCCGGGAGTAAGCCGTGTACAGCTCTCTGAAGACCCCCTTGTTCTTGGCCTGCAGGGTCTCTTCCCTGTAGATATGATCTATCTTGGATTGCCGGCACCCGAAGACCAGGACCATGGGGCAGGGGTTCATTCCTGGGGACCGGGAAGACCTTATGTCACCGATGGCTCTCTGCCTGATGTGTGGGGTGGCTGAGGTGCCAGGGATGAGGTACTCAGACCTTAGCGTGTGCCATGGGGATAGAGGCTCACGAACCCTAGGGCAGGCAGATGTATGTGTGCACACACATGTACAAAGCTCACTGAAGCTTTGACCTCCCAGGCTCAAGCTGCCCTCGCACCTCAGCCTCCCAAGGAGCTGGGACCACAGTTATACGTCACCATGCCCAGCTAATTTTTTTTTGTAGGGACGAGGTCTAAGCATCTTGCCCAGGCCGGTCTTGAACTCCATGTACACAGGTGGGTGCTCACATGCTCACACATGCACACACTGAGGAAGGAGGTGAAGTGTGTTCAACTTTAGTGGACCTCCCTCCCAGGTCTCAATCCTTCCTTCTGCTCCTTGACTACTCAGGAGCCCCAACCTGATGCCCAGACTCTGGAGCTGGATGGCCTGGATTGAAATCTCAGCTCTGTGATGAACAACTTAGTCAATTTTTTTTTGTTTTTGAGATGGAGTCTTGCTCTGTCACCCAGGCTGGAGTGCAGTGGCACGATTTCGGCTCACTGCAACCTCCGCCTTCTGGTTCAACCGATTCTCCTGCCTCAGCCTCCCGGGTAGCTGGGATTACAGGCGCCTGCAGCCACGCCTGGCTAAGTTTTGTATTTTTAGTAGAGACGGGGTTTCACTGTGTTGGCCAGGCTGGCCTCAAACTCCTGACCTTGTGATCCGTCCGCCTTGGCCTCCCAAAGTGTTGGGATTATAAACGTGAGCCACTGCGCCTGGCCTTTTTCTTTTTATTATTACTATTATTATTAAGATGGAGTCTCACTGTGTCGCCCAGGCTGGAGTGCGGTGGTGTGATCTTGGTTCACTGCAACCTGCAGAGTGAAACCTGCAGAGTTTCACTCTTGTTGCCCAGGTTGGAGTGCAATGGCACTATCTTGGCTCACTGCAACCTCTGCCTCCCAGGTTCAAGTGATTCTCCTGTCTCAGCTTCCTGAGTAACTTGGATTACAGATGTGCGCCACCATGCCTGGCTAATTTTGTATTTTTAGTAGAGACAGGGTTTCACCATGTTGGCCAGTCTGGTCTGGAACTCCTGACCTCAAGTGATCCACCTGCCTTGGCCTTCCAAAGTGCTGGGATTACAGCCGTGAACCACTGCATCCAGCCACAATGTATTCAACTTTCTAAGCCTCTGCTTCCTATTTGCAAAATGGAAGTAACAGGACTGTTGTTGAGAAATGAATGTGAAACATTACAACTCTGCCTGATACCTGGCAAGTACTTTATAAATGTTAGCTATTCCACTACAGTGACAGTTCCACGGGGGCAAGTTTTTACTAACTGACTGACTGATTGATTGATTTGTTTTTGTAATCATCCCTCGAATCAATGGAAAGGTTTTCATTTCTATTTTAGTTGTTTTTCTCTCTTGTTCACTGCTATGCTCCAACACCTCCAATAGTGTTTGGCACTTATTAGGTGCTCAATAAATCCTTGTTTAATGCATGCCACAATTTGGGTTTCTTTCTCCTGCCGAAGCTGATCTGCTGTGTCCTTCACACAGCACTTGCTCTTGAATAACAGTCTTTGCAATAATTACATAAGCATAGCCATTTGATAAGGACTAACGTGTACCTTTTCCAGGCTATTGGATTATTTTTTTTGAAGGGATCACATCTTAACAGTCAAAGAAATGTCCCCTGGGTTTGGAATTTCAGGCCCCTGGGACAGGCTGTTTGGATGACACCATGAACTTCACCTGTGGGTCAGGCTAGTGCTACATGCCCCGGCTTTTCTGAGGCAGTGATGCCATGGAGAGACACCGTCACTGTTCTCTAGGGCTGCTGAGACCCAGCTGGACCTCCCCAGGTCTGGGGGTGGGAAGCAGGCAGCCGCTGGACTGTAACCCACCTTTGTGTTGGATATCAAATTGCCGCTGTTGCCAGAAGCTTCGGAAAGGCGCAATGCCGGTGCCCGGTCCAACAAGGATGCAAGGGACTTGGGGGTTCCGGGGCAGGTGGAAGCTGGGTGCTCTGGGCAAGGAAGAGGGGGTCAGAAGTCTTGCAGAGGTGAAATTCAATCAAGAACAACTGAATCTTAGGTAGACCAGGTGCCATCTTCAGTAGACATACAATGAGACTTACAGCTCTTCAGCCGGGGCCAGGTGTCCCTTTTCAGGGTGGGAATCTCCCCGATTAGGGGAATTCCAAAAATGGGAGGTCCTCAGGGTCTGGCTATTCCTCCATTCCCCAATTCTTCTCACTGCTAGGCTCAGCAAATTCAACCCAGAGTATCTCTACACTGGCACCACTGAGACTTGGGGGTGGACCTCCTTGGTTGTGGCACTGTCCTGTGCATTGTAGGGTATCGAGCAACATCCCCGGCTTCCACCCACGAGGTGCCAGGAGCACACGTGAGTTGTGACAACCCAAAATGTCTTCAGACTTTGTCAAATGTCCCTGGGTGGCAGGGATGGGGTGGGGTGCTGCAAAAATCACCCTGGTTTGAGAGCCACCGTTATTTTTTCTTTTTTCTTTTCTTTTCTTTCTTTCTTTTTTCTTTTTTTCTTTTTTGAGGTGGAGTCTCACTCTGTCACCCAGGCTGGAGTGCAGTGGTATGATCTTGGCTCACTGCAACCTCCACCTCCTGGGTTCAAGCGACTCTTCTGCCTCGGCCTCCCAAGTAGCTGGGATAACAGGCGCCTGCCACCACCCTCGGCTACTTTTTTTTTTGTATTTTAGCAGAGATGGGGTTTTGCCATGTTGGCCAGGCTGGTCTCAAACTCCTGACTTCAAGTGATCTGCCTGCCTTGGCCTCCAAAAGTGTTGGGATTACAGGCGTGAGCCACCGCGCCCAGCCCAGAGCCACTGGTTTAACCAACATGAAATCTTTAAATCAAGGAGTCACAGACTTCAGTGCATAAAAGAATCACCTGGGGATGTTCAGGACGCAGATTCCTGGGCCATGCAGTACATCTGGGCTCAGGACTCTATGTTTGAAACACCACAGAGGACTCTGATGTCAATGATATTTGGATCATTATCAATGGCACATGGACCATATTGTGAACATTCTAACCTCAATGGTTGAGAAAAAGGATTGGCTAAAGCCACTGTTCAGGTAGAGAAGTTATTGATCGACAAAACAGGTTAACTATAACTGGTCTAAGATCAGCTATAGCCTTTAAAGCTGAGTTTGGGAGGAAAGGCACCAATGAATGGGGGTGATTGGATTTTTTCCATCGCTAGGAAACTGGGACTGATTGGGAATGACCAGCAGAATTTGGCTAGAATTTCCACTAGCCTATACAGTCCATGAAGGTGGAGACTGTATTTGCAGGGTTTTCCCCGATAGCTCCAGCATCTAGCCCAGTACACGCCCAAGTGAAATGTGTGTTGCATTGACTTGACATTGACCAGAGGACTTGCCTAGCTTGCTGTGCTGCTCTGATCTTGTTTCCTTAACAACTAAGAGAGACGCAGGACATTGGTCTCCATTGTGTGCCACCCAATCATCTCTCTAGAACCTTTCAGACTGGTCCAACTTGCGACTTGTTGTCGCAGAAAACTGGGGGAAGTTTTTTGAGATGACTGCTCATTTTTTTCCACTTATTACTCACCCTCTCACGAAACAGGGGACCACTTCGTCAGCCTGTATCCGGTTGAGCCAGGAGGAGCACACGCCGTGGTGAATTGGTCCTTCTCCATCTGGCAGAATAACCAAAGCAGTCAGGGCCACCCACTGCTCCGAAGCATGGCCTCCCCTTCTCCCCCCTCCAATGCAAAATGCTCACAGGCCCAGTGCCAAGTTTATCCTTTGGAATTCCTCCCCAGGATCCCTTCCTCTGAAGGGCAAGAGGAAACGGTATAGCTGGGGTGACTTCGTGCCTGTGCAACCACCCAGGGTTCTATTGGTTAGGGGTGGGTCGGATTCAAATCCTTCCCTATTGAAGGGTGCTTTTGGTGGCTTGCTGGACTCCTGGGACAGGCACTGTGCCTTTTAATTGCTTTATCTAGGAGGAAAAAGACAGGGCAGAGCTTAGGTTATCTGACTTACAACCAGCTGGGCATGATACAACAGAGCGCTCTCCCAGGGAATGAGTGGTGGTGGCTTGTTCTAGTTGGTACTTTGGGGATATGAGGGGGCGCCATTGCAAATACACGTCTTGCCTCTTTCCTAATTCTGCTCAGGCTTGGCTCTGCATTAGGGGACAGTTCACCTGCTGCTTCTTCCCCCAGTTTTCTGGTCTTGGGGGTGAGTCTCTTCCCAGGGATTTGGGATTTAGCCTGCAGGCAGTGGTTTAGGGAGCCCTCCAGAAGCCCCTTGGGGGAAAATGCGGCCGAGGAGGCTCTCCCAGTGCCTCCGCCTACCTCGAGTGCGGTAGGAAACGATGGCCACAGTGAGGTGCACTTCATCAGGGTACATGTCTGGGGAGGAGCTGATGGAATAGTAGCGGGGCTGCAGCAGGGACAGCTGGGTCAGGAGCAAGGTGGCCGGCATCTGGATGGATGGGAACTCCTCCAGCACCTCCACGATGGTGGGGTTCTTGCCCCATTTCCATTCCTCGTACTCCTGCAAACCCTGTGCCAAGGAGACCGACAGAGACAAGCTTGAACCCAGCTGCTACGTAGTTCCCATGAGGACCTGAGGGGGTCCAAGAAGAAGGCAAAGTGAAAGTAACAGTTGGCAGGTGTGGTGGCTCATGCTGGTAATCACAGTGCTTTGGGAGGCCGAGGAGAGAGGATCACCTGAGACTAGGAGTTCAAGGCCAGCCTGGGAAACATAGTATGACCCTGTCTCTACAAAATTTAAGAAAAATTAGCTGGATGTGGTGGTGGATGTCTGCAGTACCCCAGTTACTTGGGAGGCTGAGGTGGGAGGACTGCTTGAGTTCAGGGGCTTGAGGCTGCAGTGAGCTAGGATCTCACCACTGCGCTCCAGCCTGGGTGACAGAGTGAGACCCTGTTGACAGACAGAAAGAAAGAAAGAGAGAGAGAGAGAAAGGAAGGAAGCAAGCAAGGAAGGAAGGAAGGGAGGAGAAGGAAAGAAAAAGACAAAGAGAAGAAAAAGAAAAAGAAAGAAAGAAAGAAAGAACAGTTAACACTTGAATAGCAATTATTCTGTGCTAAGTTTTGATTCTCATGAGGACCTTAAGAAAGAGGTATTACTGTTTCCCCATTTTATATATGAGGAAACTGAGGGTCAGAGAGGTCCTGTGGCTACTAGGTGGTGATGCTGGGTGAAACTGAGCCTTGCTTTAGACAGTGTGTCTTCAGAATCTGTGTTCCTAGTCACTACACACTCCTGAAGTCGAGAGAGACGCACTATGGAAGGGAGTCATGACTCACGCGGGGAGTGGCAGCATTCAGTGGAGACCTGTGATTTGTTGGTTGCAGAATCTGGAGATGCATCTTTGGAGAGCTTGGGTCATGTTCATGATGGTGAGTGACAGCCCCGGAAAAATCAGGTTAGGGTGTGTGGAGGACCATGTTTGGGGACGTGTTGACAGCAAAGCCCAGCTGTAACCAGGCAACAGAGGAACTCTCTGGAGCTCTGGAGTTATTTTTCGTTAATCTCAGAAGATGCCCTAGGCAGTCTCTGATGGCTGGAACAGAAGGCTCAGTTTCTGAGACCAGCGTGCCAGTGCAGTGTGTAACAAAGATTTTCCCCATGTTCCTAAAGACTGTCCTGGCCTTATTTATTTATCTATTTTTTATTTTTTAATTTTTTTTTTTGAGATGGAGTCTCACTCTGCTGCCCAGGCTGGAGTGCAGTGGCATGATCTTGGCTCACTGCAAGCTCTGCCTCCCGGGGTTCACGCCATTCTCCTGCCTCAGCCTCCTGAGTAGCTGGGACTACAGGCGCCTGCCACCACGTCCAGCTAATTTTTTGTGTTTTTAGTAGAGACGAGGTTTCACCATGTTAGCCAGGATGGTCTCAACCTCCTGACCTTGTGATCTGCCCACCTCGGCCTCCCAAAGTGCTGGGATTACAGGCGTGAGCCACCGCGCCCGGCCTGTTCTGGCTTTATTAATAGGCGATGGCATCCTTGACATCGTGCTTCTCAGACCTCCAGCCTGACTGGCCTCCAGTTGCAGGAGCAAAATGGACAAAGAGCCCTGGCCTCTCAACTCTTTGAAACTGACATTACCTGAAACTGACATCCATCACCCTGTTGGTGCCAGGCCTGGCTTCCCGCAGGCTGCTTCCTGCCAATGACCAAGCACAGGAGTCTCCAGAACTCCTCAAGGACCTTGCTGGGCCTTCCTTAAACTGCACTGCAGTCTAGAACGTTCTCGTCCCACCTTTCTTCCTTTTCCTTTGGTTGGGGTTAGATTTGTTTTGAGGTCTGATGGTTCTCCCAGCCTTATCTGATCCTTTTCTACTTTCTGTCACACAAGTGTTTTCCCTAATAAAAATCCTTGCTCATTTAATCCTGTCTTGAAGTCTACACTTTTTGGAAGAAATGAACTAATACACATGGGTTATATCAAATTCTATCTATCTATCTATCTATCTATCTATCTATCTATCTATCTATCTATCTATTATCTATCTATCTATCTATCTATTATCTATCTATCTATCTATCTATCTATCTATCTATCTATCAATCATCTATCTATCTAGAGACAGATTCTTGCTCTGTCACCCAGGCTGGAGTGTAGTGGCATGATCTTGGCTCACTGCAACCTCCATCTCCTGGGTACAAGCAATTCTCCTACCTCAGTCTCCTGAGTAGCTGGAATTACAGGTGCCCACCACCACGCCCAGCTAATTTTTGCATTTTTAATAGAGACAGGGTTTCACCACGTTGGCCAGGCTGGTTCTGAACTCCTGACCTCAGGTGATCCGCCTGCCTCGGCCTCCCAAAGTGCTGGGATTACAGGCATGAGCCACCATGCCTAGCCTATTTATTTATTTATTTATTTATTTATTTATTATTTATTTATAGAGATGGGGTCTTGCTCTTTCACCCAGGCTGGAGTACAGTTGGAAGATCATGATTCACCATAGCCTCAAACTCCTGGGCTCAAGTGATCCTCCCACCTTAGCCTCCTGAGTAGTTAGGACTACAGGTATGTGCCATGATGCCCAGCTAATTTAATTTTTTTGTAGAGATGGGGTCTGTGTTGCCCGGGTTGGTTCCAAACTCCTGGCCTCAAGCAATCTTCCCATCTCTGCCTCCCAGAGTGCTGGGATTACAGGCACGAGCCACTGTGCCCAAATTCTACTTTAAATAAGGTAAAAAACAGTGCAATCTAATAAGGTACCAACAGTGCAATCTACGGTCCTTCTTCCTATTAGCCACCCTCCCCCATTAATTAAAAGTTTTAAATCAAAATTATACTTGCAGATAGTCTAAAAAGTTAAATAACTTTGCAAAGCTTATGATTAAAAATAATGGTCTCCTGTTCTACCTCTGCCATCTGCTTCCAACTCCCCGGAGGTAACTACTTACAGCTCTTTAAGTGTTCCTTCTGGTATTTTTTTCATATTTCTAAATACTACGCACTCGCTAATTAGCCTCTTCCTTGCTGCCCGCCATTCAATCCCCTCTCCTAGATGGCAGAAGAAAGCTAAGCCATCCCGTGCTGGGGGCTTGCTTTCTGGGAAGGAGCCCCCATTGGGAGCAGCGTGGGCCGTTCTCCTGGGTAGAATTCTCACTGAGCAAGGCTTTGCAGCAGGCTGGGGCAGGTGGTCCCAGGATTTCCAAGCAAGGTAGTAGAGGCTACGTTTGGTTCATTTTACAATCAGAGACCTCTGATCTCTAGTAGTCCCACCTGCAGCTCCTCTGCATTGGCAAAAGCTCATCATAGCAGCCACATGGATGGAACTGGAGGACATCATGTTAAGCGCAAGAGGCCAGGCACAATAAGACAAATTTTGCACGTTCTCACTCATTTGTGGGAGCTAAAAACTAGAAGCAAATAAAGTCATGAAGACGGAGAGTAGAAGGAGGGCTACCAGTGCAGGGAAGGGTAGTGGAGAGGGGTGGGGGAAAGTGGAGATGGTTCATGGGTAGAAAAATACAGTTAGATAGAAGGAATAAGATCTAGGCTAGGCGTGGTGGCTCATGCCTTTAATCCTAGCACTTTTGGGAGGCTGGGGTGGGTGGATCACCTGAGGTCAAGAATTTGATGGTGAAACTCCATCTCTACTAAAGAAAAAACTACAAAAATTAGCTGGCCATGGTGGCAGATGCCTGTAATTCCAGCTGCTCGGGAGGCTAAGGCACGAGAATCCTTTGAGCCTGGGAAATGGAGGTTGCAGTGAACCGAGATTGTGCCACGGCACTCCAGCCTGGGCTAGAGAGTGAGACTCTGTCTCAGGGACAAAAAA
>NW_012121709.1:5530877-5555612 GCF_000951035.1 Colobus angolensis palliatus
AACATGACAAAACCCCATCTCTACTAAAAACACAAAAATTAGCTGGGCATTGTGGCACGCGCCTGTAGTCCCAGCTACTCCGGAGGCTGAGGCTGGAGAATCACTTGAACCCAGGAAGTGGAGGTTGCAGTGAGCTGACATCCGGCCACTGCACTCCAGCCCGGGCGAAAAGGCAAAACCCCCTTCCAAAAAAAAAAAAAAAAAAAAAAAATCTAGTATTTCCTAGATCTAGACAAGGTGACTATCGTCAACAATAATTCCTTATATATTTAAAAATAACTAAAAGAGTGGAATTGGAATGTTTCCAACACAAAGAAATGATGAATGCTTGAGGGGATGAATACTCCCTTTGCCCTGATGCGATTATTACACATCATATACCTGTATCAAAATATCACATGTACCCCATAAATACATACACCTACCAAGTACCCATAAAAATTAAGAAAACAACAAACAAGAAAAAACCTTATCTTTAAACCAAGGCATGGTGAGATCCTGTTTCTTTTTCTCCTGAGCATGGGCTAAGATGGCACTAATGGAAGCCCAAGGTTCCAAAGGAAGACAGAAAGAGAACAGTAATTTCAGTTGTAGCCAGGGAACTGTTTGATTCAAGGGAGTCACTCTTGCTCTGTCAGGCCTTAGAACTGGGGGCAGACCAGCCACATTGGACCAGCCAATATGGCGACCTACAGCAAATAATGGCCCCCCTTGGCTCAAGACTGCCACCTGCTGGAAACCTGGTAATAACAGTTTTCAACTCTTGAATGACGAGGAGGTGAAAGGCGCTCCCTAGGGTTGTGCGAAGCCTGAGGACCCACCTTGCTGAGGACCAGCAGACGCTGCTTCTCCTTCTCGTTGGTGGCTAGGGAGGCAAACTGCTGCAGCTGCAGGGGCGTTGGTGGCGTGGTGATGTCCAGGTAGTACTTGAAGGCCTGGAAGATGGTGCAGGGTGGGAGGCGGTGCTCGTCTGTCCAGTTACTGATGACGCCTGTGGAGGTACAAGGCGGGTGAGGGGTGGGTGTGGGAGGGCTTGAGTCTAAGTCGGGGGTTCAGGTCTGCTCCTGGAGCAGAGGACGGGGCCAGGTGAGGAGGGTGGCTCCAGAGCCAAGCAACCTTCTAGCTCTCTACCTTCCGTGCCCAGAATCCAGGGGATTTCATGTGTGCAAGAAGCAAATCCAAAATTAATTAGGCAAATGAATCCAAAAATTAAGAAAAATACATGAAGAGAGGAGAAAAATATTAAAATAGCATGACATAGTCCACTGGTGTTCTATACAACGAGCCCCCAGCTGTGCGTGACAGAGATAAGTCTATTTCGGCCCCATGTTTCATGGCACGGTATCAGCCTCTCACCCCCTGAATGGGATGTTAGTGTTTGTCATTATAAACACTAACACTTATCTAGCACATTCTATATGCCGAGTACTATTATTAGCATTTTATATTAATTCATTTAATCATCACAACAATCCAAGACAGTGTTATTCTTCTCCCCACTGAGAAAAATAGAAGCACAGAGAGGTTAAGAAATTTGCCTGAGGTCACACAGCTCATAAGCGTGAAGTCAGGCAGTGTGGCTTCAGACCTTGTTCTGACTACTATATTGTACTCCCTCTATATACTCTTCCTCCAATATGTCCCTAAATATAAGCCTCTTCTCCATCAGGGGTTCAATCTCAAATAAAAAGCTCTATTTCAACATAGAGGAAGTATTGTCTGGGTTGGATTTATTTTATTTTATTTATTTACTTTTTTAGACCGGGTCTCACTCTGTTGCCCAGGTTACAGTGCAGTGGTGCAATCACAGCTCACTGTAGCCTTGAACTCCTGGGCTCAAGTGATCCTCCCACCTCACGCTCCTGAGTAGCTGGGACTATAGATGTGAGCCACCATGCCCCACTAATTTTTTTTTTTTTTTTTAGATGGAGTCTCGCTCTGTCACCCAGGCTGGAGTGCAGTGGTGCGATCTTGGTTCACTGCAACCTCTGCCTCCCGGGTTCAAGCGATTCTCCTGCCTCAGCCTCCTGAGTCGCTGGGATTACAGACATGTGCCACCATGCCCAGTTAATTTTTTGTATTTTTAGTAGACATGGGGTTTTGCCATGTTGGCCAGGCTGGTCTTGAACTCCTGACTTCAGGTGATCCACCTACCTTGGCCTCCCAAAGTGCTGGGATTACGATTACAGGCACGAGCTGCCGCACCCGGCTTGACGCCTGGCTAATTTTTGTATTTTTTTATAGAGATGCAGTTTCACCATGTTCCCAGGCTGGTCTCAAACTCCTGGGCTCAAATGATCTGCCTGCCTCAGCCTCCCAAAGTGTTGGGATTACAGGTGTCAGCCACCTCACTCAGCCAGGATTTATTAAGAGAGGGCATGTCTCAGCCGGGTGTGGTGGCTCATACCTGTAATCTCCGCACTTTGGGAGGCCAAGACGGGTGGATCACCTGAGGTCAGGAGTTTGAGAGCAGCCTGGCCAACATGATGAAATCCCCGTCTCTACTAAAAATACAAAAAATTAGCTGGTGTGGTGGCGGGCGCCTGTAATTCCAGCTACCCAGGAGGCTGAGGCAGGAGAATCGCTTGAACTTGGGAGGCGGAGGTTGCAGTGAGCCGAGATTGCGCCACTGCACTCCAGCTTGGGTAACAAGAGCAAAACTCTGTCTCAAAAAAAAAAAAAAAAAAAGTGAGCCGAGATTGCGCCACTGCACTCCAGCTTGGGTAACAAGAGCAAAACTCTGTCTCAAAAAAAAAAAAAAAAAAAGGGTATGTCTCTCTAAAGTAGTGTCTTCCTGAGAGGTTTTCAGCAGGGCTTTGACTATATGCTACTTTCACATTCTATCCTGACTTTACATCTTAGCTCTTTTGTAAAAGTGACAGTCCTGTATTAGTCTGCCAGGTAAGGTCACTGTAGTTCCTTGTACCTGACCCTTGAGCCCACCTGTGCTCCTGGATGAAGCACTGGGACCCATTTGCCTTTGAAAGTTCTTCAATATGAATGTCAAGGATGTACACTTAAGCAGGCGAGAACTTGATCTAATGAGGTAAAACGTGGGCTCAATCCCTAGTTGGCCATTGAGCTTCCTATAGTACCTTTTGATTCTAAGAGGAGGCAGGATCAGACTTCAGCTGTTATTTACCTGGTGGGCAATGGGGTACTAGAGATTTTCCTGAGGGGTAGAGATTTTCACTTTCCTGGAAAGTGAAGAGTGGCTACTGCTAACATCCATGTCTAGTCAATGAAGGAAGGTAGTAGCCCCCTTCTCCCAGTGGTGAGCCATTGATGGCCTGGCACCATGCGCATTTATTTGCTCAGCTGGTTGGCCCAAGGTTGATCAGCCATGAGAAAGGGGAAAATCTTCAGCCTCATTGGCTGCTAGCAACAGAGACCCACTCTCCTGCCTGGACTGGTGATTGGGAAGAACGGGTCTCTTCTTCCCCAGACACCCACTGCCTCTGCAGCTCCCTAGAGCAGGGAAGGGCCCCTGGGAATGTTACCTAACGCCGTGTTCCGCTCCTCCAGAAGCTCCACTTTCACCATCTGGTTGACAGGGGGTGCGTCCTCCAGCCGCTCGATCAGGGCATTCACGAGGTCCTCGTGGTTGCCAGGGAAGACACCCAGGTGGTCCCCAGGCTGGTACTGCAGCTCCTGATTCCCGTTGGTGTGGAGACGCACGAAGATAGTTGATCGACTGCAGGAAATTGCAGAGGAATCATAGGACAAGGGCCAGCAGCTACTTCCTCCTTTTTTTTGGCTCTTCTGTCTGTTCCTGTTGGCAGCAGTTCTCCTCCTTCCATTCTTGTTGGGGCCTGTGCTAACCAAGCCTATTCCCCCATCATTCTATTATTATTATGGTGAGATAGGGTCTTGCTCTGTCGCCCTGGCTGGAGTGCAGTGGTGCGATCACGGCTCACTGTAGCCTCTATCTCCCAAGCTCAACGATCCTCCCACCTCAGCCCTCCCAAGCAGCTGGGACTATAGGCAGACACTGTCATGCCTGGCTAATTTTGGAATTTTTTGTACAGATGGAATTTCCCTATGTGGCCCAGGCTGGTCTCAAACTTGAGAGCTGAAGCAATCTTCCCACCTCGGCCTTCCAAAGTGCTAGGATTACAGGTAAGGGCCACAGTGCTCAGCCATCATTCTACACTAAGGCTTTTCATCAAGGTCACCAGTGAACTCCTCACTGCAAATCCAATGGCTGCTTCCTAGGGTTCATCTGGATCTGGAAGCAGTATTGGGCATAACTACTCACTCTCTCCTTCTCAACTCCCTTCTTTTGGATTCTAGCACCCCATTCTCAGTACTAATAGGGGTTCTCTCAGTGTCTAGCACTTCACTGGGACCACAGACTGTGGTATTCCCAATCTGAAATTCTACATCTCCTAGGAATTGCAAGCCCCACTGCCTTTGCCAACCAGGGTTCCTCGTGTTGTAATGGTAAAGGAAAAAAGACTTGGCTTTAAGCTTGGGTTCCTCCTATGCATAAACTCATCAATATTACAGAATTGAGAGATCTAAAAAGACAACACAGAAGGAAACTCACTGATGCCTATGGGGTTATAACCTTTCTGCATTGATTTTTGTGTTTCAGGTTCAGGAGGCCTATGCTAATCCAACAGCTTTCAAGAATAAACTCTCAGAATGTGATTATTCTGGTCCTTTAAAAAGTTTCAGTACAGGCCAGGCGCAGTGGCTCACACCTGTAATCCCAGCACTTTGGGAGGTGGAGGTGCGCGGATCACCTGAAGTCAGGAGTTTGAGACCAGCCTGGCCAACATGACAAAACCCCATCTCTACTAAAAACACAAAAAAAATTAGCTGGGCATTGTGGCGCGCGCCTGTAGTCCCAGCTACTCCGGAGGCTGAGGCTGGAGAATCACTTGAACCCAGGAAGTGGAGGTTGCAGTGAGCTGAAACTACACCACTGCACTCTGGCCTGGGCAACAGGGAGAGACTACATCCCCCCCGCCACCCAAAAAACAAACAAACGAACCCCACAAAAACCTTTCAGTACAGTATACTGCATTTTACACAATACCTGCAAACTCTAGGATCAACTGCACTTGGATAAATCAAATCTTTTGCACCCTCTGAGCTACGATTGCTTTCTCAGACCTGCTTTTTCTTCGTTGCCAATGAGTTTTCAGTGGATAGAGACGCTTGATATTCAACATGAAGTTTCTATATTCTCTATGGTATGTAAATCAACACTTGAATAGCCCATTGGGACTCGCTATTTAAAGGAGTTTTTGGCTCAACCAAGAACCCCTTTGTGCTACAAATAGCCACCATTATTAAAAAGAGTTGAGCGGGCACATTATTTTGGGGGAGGAAACGGTGTCAAGTATTTTCTTGAAACTAGGCATCCCCGCCCTTAGCATAGTGGGGAACTTAGCGACCATAATTGTGAATGGCAGTGTTAGGGTCTGGAGTCCCACTGTCCCTCCCTGGGCAGATCTTACCCTGTCTGGGAACTTGCACGACTGAGCCTTCTCAGAGCTCACACCAGTCTTTGGTTCCTGGGGAGCAAAGACAGCACCTCTAGAGAGCTGCAAGAAGTAAATCGCAGAAGCCGGGGCCAGCAGGGGGCGCTGTGGGGTTTCTAATTTGGGAGCCTCCTAAGTTTACCCAAAGGAAGCCTTTGAAAGGCCCGCAAATCAATTCCCGCTTTCTTCTCAGATCATCACGATTTGTACAAAATAGAAATGCAGAGGACCCAAACTTGCTGAGCTAGCTCACGAGCACAGCCACCTCCCCCCAAGTCCTCTTGAACGAGGCAGAGGGTGGCCGTGCAGACAAGGAGCAGGCATGGGAAAGTGGCTCGCCCATGGGCTAGAAGGTGGGTCCACGCTCTGGCCCTGCTGGGAGTTTAACCAAGGGGATTCTGCATGCTGCTTGGGGGTGCTTGCTGAGAACCCCCGGCGTTGAATGGCGCAGGGCCCCAGGGCACCTTGGTGGGCTGGTCTTTGATGCTTTGCTGGGAAGCCGACCCTCTGGGGAATAGCACTGGCTCGGAAACCAATTGTCTTAAATCTCAGTTCTGCTGAGCTTTGTAAGTGGAGAATTTTTAAACATTTTTTAAAATTATTATTTTTATTTTTTTTGAGATGGAGTCTCTCTCTGTTGCCCAGGCTGGAGTGCAGTGGTGCTATCTTGGCTCACTGCAACCTCCACCTTCCAGGTTCAAGCGATTCTCCTGCCTCAGCCTCCCGAGTAGCTGGGATTACAAGCGCCCACCACCATGCCCGGCTAGTTTTTGTACTTTTAGGAGAGACAGGGTTTAACCATGATGGCCAGCTGGTCTCAAACTCCTGATCTCAGGTGATCCACCCGCCTCAACCTCCCAAAGTGCTGGGATTACAAGTGTGAGCCACCACGCCTGGCCTATTTTTTATTTTTTCTTAAAGCTTGGGACACATATGGGCCATATGAGAAATACAGGGAGAAGGGGAAGAGGCAACGGAACAGTAGCCGCCATTTGGGCCCTATTTCCTTCTCCCCCGAGTGTCCCCTCTGTGTGACTTATTTCTAGTCACATCCAGAAGCATCACATACACATACATGATTGGTGATGGCTCAATGATAGGTTTGCAGATAAAAGAATAATTTGCTAATGTCCAGCATTAAATGGAAAAAACCCTAGAAAATGTGCATTCTTCAGTGAAAAGGATAAATATTGTCAGCTGTGAACTGCTCAAGTTAACAAGGTTCATTCATTCAACACCCGTACATTGCGTGCCAAGCACTGTTCTAGGCACTGGTGAGAGAGTGATGGGGAAGGACAGCAAAGTGCCCTATTCTCATTGAGAAGTCACTTAAAAGATCTCAGGTGGGGTTGGTGATGTGGATGAGTGGGTGGTGATGGGTTGAGGGGAGAAGGCTATGTTGATAGGACAGTCAGGGAGACCTCTCTGGCGATTTGACATTTAAGCAGAGACGTGCAAAGACCTGCAAGCACAGCATTCCAGGGATGGGGAAGAGCACGTGCAAAGGCCCAGAGGCAGAGAAAAGGTGGCATGTTCAAGGAAGGGAAAGAAGGCTGGAGTGTTTGTTTGGACAATAGTAGCGGCCAGATCACAAGAGCCTCATGATGATCTGTCAGGGCAAGGAGTTTGGAGGTTTCCTGAAGTCCAGCAGTAGACCATCAGCGGCTGTGAAGCCGGGGAGTGATAGCCTTCAATTCACGGTTTTAAAAGATTCCTCTGTCTGAGGACCCGCTTCCATAGTAAAAGATTAGGGTGGGGGTGGCCAGAAATTCACACCTTATACAAGTAGGACACCTAGTCCAAACCAGTTTTTTGCACCCTATGCAAATGGCATGCCTGGTCCAATCAATATTTTGCGTCCTATGTAAATCAAACTCTGCCTCCTCACTAGGCATCTGTAATTCCCCAAATCCCCCTGCATTTCACCGTGGATCTGGCAACCCATTTCTCCAGGACCCTTCTCTTCAGCAGAGAGCTTTTTTTTTTTTTTTTTTTTTTTTAAGACGGAGTCTCACTCTGTTGCCCAGGCTGGAGAGCAGTGGTGTGATTTTGGCTCATAGCAACCTCCGCCTCCTGGGTTCAAGTGATTCCTCTGCCTTAGCCTCCCGAGTGGCTGGGATTACAGGCATCTGCCAACATGCCCAGCTAATTTTTGTATTTTTAGTAGAGACGGGGTTTCACCATGTCGGCCAGGCTGGTCTCAAACTCCTGACCTCGTGATCTGCCTGCCTTGGGCTCCCAAAGTGCTGGGATTACAGGCGTGAGCCACCGAGCCCAGCCCTTTCTTTCATCGATTAAACTTGTACTGTTAACCTCAAAAATAAAACAAAATAAAATAATAAAAAAAAGAAAAGAAGAAAGAAAGAAAGGAAAGATTCCTCTGTCTGCTCTTTGGAAATCGATGTTTTTAGAGAAAAGCTCAGACACCAAGAGACAAGTTGGGTGGCTATTCCAGTCACTCAGACCGGAGGTGCCCATGGCTTTGCTCAAGGTGGTGGGTCTGAGATGTAGTTGAAAGACAAGGCCAAGGGCATCTGCTGAGAGACTGCATGACCTAGGCGAGAGGGAGAGAGGAGTGAGGATGACACTGGAGGTTTTGACTGAAGCCAAACATTGATGTCCTCTGTTGAGATGGGGAAGGCTGGAGAGAAGCTATTTTACTCAAGGGGAAATGAGACTGAAGCATTCTACCGATCAAGAACTCTCCATTGTAATGTCTGTCATTCTCCCAGACATCCCGGTGCTGACCTTAACTTCTGCTGTTCTTCCTTCCTGGACCCCCCTCCTCTTTCCTGCCTTTCTAAAGCCCACCTTCCCTTAAGAGGTTCATCTCAAGTCCTGCATTCCTCTCTTGCTCCTGATTTCTAGGACTTGGTATCTACACCCCACACATTAGCCATCCATTATGCTCTCTCTTCTGTGTCATTTGCTAATTGTTGTACGTGCATTAGAAAATTTATTTCCAGGCTGTGATGGTGACTGCGGTCACTTTTCTCTTTAGATTTTCAAGGATCATCCTCAAAAGGCTGCCTACTTCCTCATAAGCACTTTGCCTGCAATTAATGGTCTCTCGTAGGGGGATTAGTGATATCTTGGTCGTGGCCTTTTGGGCCAGACGGCCCAACTTCAGCCTCGGGCAGGAGAAAACGGGAGAGTCGTGCTTTTTCACTCAATTATCCTTTTTCTTCTTTTTTTAAATAAGCCTTATGAAGCTGGAAATGGTATTAAGCTTGAAAATAGGTAGTGCTTTTAAAGCACTTTAAGCTTGAAAATAGAGAACATGCTTTTAAAGAGATAAATGCGGAGGTAAGACTGGGTCCTTTTTGTGCCAATTCATAACTGATTTGAATTCTACACTCCAGTTCTAACCTTGTTTGGAATATTCTCTTGCTAGTCACTTTTAGACCCGTAGCTCAGAGTCAGGTGCCTCCTCTGGATTGGCGGGGGTGGGGGCTGATTTTGGGACTTTTGGTTTCACTTAGCATCAAAACATTTGCAAGTTTCCTTGCTACTTATGTACTATGGCTTTGGGAGTACATTCTGTAAGCTGGTCTTTCATAGTTTGTTGCTGAAAGAAATTTCCAGTAGATTATTAGGCCTTCTCATGCAATGCTACTTATATCATCCCTTCCCATAGGACCAAAATAAGTAGTAAGAGATATATTTCAAATACGGAGTCCCTCTCCATATCAGGGGCCATTATGCTCTGAATTGCACTTAACTAATTATTCAGAGATTAATTTCCCACTCCATTTCTTTAATGTTTGAGAATCTAAGAGGGAATATGAGAGCCCTGGGGCTCTGCTCTGTTGATCACTTTTATCAAAGGTTTGGAAGATTACATAGAAAGCACGCACACTAAATTTGCAGGTGACATGAAGCATGGATGGGATAAGGAATACTGACGGGACTCTATGATATGCTAGTTGCTTTATGTAGCTTATTTTTAATACTTAGCAGCCTTGCAATGCTGGTGAGGCCATCTGTGTAGCCATTTGGCACACTGACTTTGGCGTCAGATAACCGGGTCGGTGTGACCTTGAGAAAGTCACTTGTATTTTCTAGTTGTCATTGTTCCTATTTAAAATGTGTATGATAAGAGTGCCTACTTCCCAGGCTGGTTAGAATTATAAAAGATCCCGGACAGAGGACTCAGCACAGTGCTTGGAACACAGAGAGCTCTAGAAAAACATTAGTAATCTTCACAGCTATCATTCCTATTCTGTAGGTAAGGAGACAGGGGCTCAGACCACCTAAATGACTTAGCCAAGGCTGCACAGCTAGTGCATGGCAGAGCTGGGGTTAGAACCCAGAACTGCTTAACTCAAGAGCCTACTCTTAGACATCACATCTCAAATTGAGCAAACTGGGTCTGTCCATCCATCTCTCTACTTGTATAAGTAATTTTTCTTTTTCTTTTTTCTTCTTTTTTTTTTGAGATGGAGTCTTACTCTGTCACCCAGGTTGGAGTGCAATGGTGCAATCTCAGCTCACTGCAGCCTCCGCCTCCTGGGTTCCAGCGATTCGCCTGCCTCAGCCTCCTGAGTAGCTGGGATTATAGGCCCCCACAACCATGCCTGGCTAATTTTTGTATTTTTAGTTAAGACAGGGTTTTACCATGGTGGTCAGGCTGATCTTGAACTCCTGACCTCGTGATCCATCTGCCTCGGCTCCCAAAGTGCTGGGATTATAGGTGTGAGCCACCGTGCTGGGCCAAGTAATTTTTCTAGCACTAATGAAGGTCTTTGCACTGGTTCCCGTTGAACGGAATGTTTTTCACTTTGTAGTTACAGCAGAACATCTTTTCAAGTCTTGATTCTTTGCACAGCATAGTTCACTGCACTGTGCTTAGTTCACCGGGTTACCCACCTCTGTTCCCAGAGCAGCAAGGGGGTCTCTATGGCACTTTGCAATGACTGGAAAACAGCCAGTCCTTGGAATCAACAAGAGCTTGTCCTTTATTGTGGGTGGCACCTGGGAGCCGAGGTGGGTAACCCAGTGAACCAAGCACAGCAGAGTGAACTATGCTGGGCAAAGAATCAAGACTTGAAAACATTCTTGATTCTTCTGCTGTAACTACAAAGAGAAAAAGATTCCATTCAACAGGGATCTATGCAAAGACTTTCATGAGTGCTAGAGAAATTATTTATACAAGTAGAGAGATGAGCAGACCTGGTGTGATGATTTTGAGAAGACGCGATGTCTAAGAACAGCAGTGACCGCTTTTAATGGAAAAACAAAACGGCCATTAGACCCATGCCTGAGATCTCAGGCAGCATTAGCGCGTCCTGTTCAAATCGGTGATGGTAATAATAACCTCAGCACATTTGGCAGTGATCACATACTCTCCACTGCACTGTGACCAGGTGAGAGTGACATTTCCAGCAGGACAGAGTGTGTCCTTTTACTAAAGCCAGAGGCTTGGGAAACCATGTCTTAGAAAGAATGACTTGAAGGAATCAGGCCCCAGAGGAGATTGGTCAGCGTCGTCGGCTATTTCCAGGTCTCTCATTTGGAAAGAAAGAAACTTGTCTTAGGTGTCACCAGAGAGTAAAACTGCTAGGAAGACATGCTTTGGTTATATTTGATAAAAAGATATTGGTTGTATTGGATATTAAGCTAATTTCTAACAATTAGGACTTTATCTCCCATCAACCCAAAGAAATTTAAGCAGAGTGTGGGTAGCCACTTTTTAGCTACATTAAAAAAATTATTCACAATAGGAAATATATGGACTAAGTGATTTCCAACTAAGAGGCTGTGGTACAATGAACATGTAGCAAATCTAAGGGGTGTGGTCCACTGTTAAAAAAACCTTACTCAGAAAACCTTTTTCTTTCCTCTTTTCATGAGATCAACACCATCTCCTTTTCCCACCCCTTCAGGTTGGAGCTTGGCAAAAGGAAGGCAGGAACTCCAGACACTAAAAAGCAGCCAGGGAGTCTCTATGGCACTTTGCAATGATTGGAAAACAGCCAGTCCTTGGAGTCCACAGCGCTTGTCCTTCATCGTGGGTGACATTTGAGAGAATAGGTGGGTAACCCAGTGAACCAAGATGTTCCTACCTGGATTTAGGGCTCTGGAGGTTTTGACGGCTAAGGAGTCGGGCAGCTGAGACTCGCTTTTTGTGGACATTGGATAGACCTGTGGGGAGAAAAACAGTCTTCCTGAGAAGGTGTTGAATGTTCCATTAAAAACTCCCCAGGTGGGGGCAAGGTGGCTCACGCCCATGATCCCAACTACTTAGGAGGCTGAGGTGGGAGGATCACTTGAGGCCAGGAGTTCAAGACCAGTCTGGGAAACATAATGAGATCTTTTCTCAGAATATTAATACAAACAAACACTCTGCAGCATTTTCTTTACCCTCTACTGACACTTCTACTGTTCTCTGGAGTAGAATGAGAGACAGAAGAGAAGAGATGAGGCAGGCATTGGTTGGGACGGGTGAGGTGGTTGTGGGTAGCGCAGAACAGAAAGAAAATCTGGTTGAATTAGGTTGAGAAGAGGATGGTTTGGAAGAACGTGGTGTATTACTAGAGAGAGAGAGACATTTCCCAGTACTTGTTTTACAGAGTGTGGGAGGGCAGCAAAGTCTTCATTTTGGTAAGACTGCACTAAAGGGAGATCAAAGCAATGAAGCCTATCTTCCCTAAGCACCTTTTGGAGGTGAGATCGCCTGCCTTTCCCCCATTGTCATGAATGCCTCCCTAGAAGGGTGGTGGGAGGTACCTTGCGTGAGTTCTGGAGCTTCGGCCACATAGGTGAGGCGGAACTTGTTTCTCTTCCAGCTGCGGTCATTGCTGATGAGGGAATTGTTCGCCTTTTCAATGTTGACATCATCTCCCACACAGAAGACATCACAGGCTGCCTGTGGTGTACACAAGGCTTTCAGTGACCTCTTTCAGCCAAGTGGATCTCCTCGCCAACAGCTCCAAGTCATGGCATGTATCTCTACATCCACCCATCCATCCATCTATCCAACCATCCATCCATCCATTCATCTATCCATCCAGTAACCCTTCCCTCCTTCCCTTCTTCCTTCCTTTCCTTTCTTCATTCTACCCTTTCATTGTCTTCCTTCCATCCATTCACCCATCCACTCTGCCATTCATCTACCCTTCCACCCTCCCATCCATGTATCTTTCCATCCATCCATCTGTCCACTCACCCACCCATCCACCCACCCGCCCATCCAACTTTCTATGCACCCATCCCTCCTTCCATCTACCCATGCACTCATCCATCTTTCCACGCATCCATCCTTCCATCCATCTACCCATCGACCCACCCACCCATCCATCTATCTTTCCATGCATCCATTCTGCCATCCATTCACCCACCCATCCATATATCTTTCCATGCATGCATGCATGCATCCATCCATTCATCTATCCATCCATCCATCCATCCATCCTATATATTTTGAGTGTCTGCGATGTGCTGGACACGTCAGATTTGCCATTGACTTTAGGACCTAACCTGCACTTAAGACATAATTCTATTATGTCATTTATTCCTAAAATTAATGTGTGTAGAGGTTTAACATTAAAGAAGAAAGTAAACATCTCAGAATTTCCCAATCCATCTTCCTCTAAATATTTAAGAATTATATAAAGGCAGAGCATATTGAATGTCTGGATGACTACAAATACATTTTCCCTTTTTTTTTTTGGTCAAGCTCACTTGTTCTTCGATTTTAACAATTCTAAGAATTGCTGTCCTTATTTATTTATTTATTTATTTATTTACTTATTTATTTATTTATTTAAGACAGAATCTCACTCTCACCCAGGCTGGAGTGCAGTGGTGCGATCTTGGCTCACTGCAGCCTCAACCTCCTCCCCAGGTTCAAGTTATTCTCATGCCTCAGCCTCTCAGGTAGCTGGGATTACAGGCATGTGCCACCACACCCAGCTAATTTTTGTAGTTTTAGTAGAGACAGGGTTTTGCCATGTTGGCCAGCCTGGTTTCGAGCTCCTGGCCTCAAGGGATTTGCCTGCCTCAGCCTCCTAAAATGCTGGGATTACAGGCATGAGCCACCATGCCCGGCCAATGTCCTGAGTTATTTTTAAGATAAAACCACAGATAATTCAAAATAATGATAATTTTTAAGAATAGTTCTTACCATTGTTTGACCTCATGTTGACTTTAAAACAATCCAAATGTTCATCAGTGGATGAATGGATTAACAAGACTTGACACATCCATACAATGGAATATTATTTGGCTATAGAAAAGGATGAAGTTCTGAGACATGCTACGGCATGAATGAACCTTGAAAACATTATACTAAGTGAAAGAAGTCAGTCACAAAAGACCACATTATGATTCCATTCATACGAAATGTCCAGCACAGGGAAATCTACAGAGACAGAAAGTAGGTTTGTGGTTGCCAGAGCTGGGGGTGGGATGGGAGGACAGGAGGTTGACAGCTAAAGGGTACGGTGGCTTTTAACAGGCCTTCCTTCCTGGTTGCTCAGTCAGGGTTGACTGATGGAAATCAAGCAACAGAATTATCCCAATGGGTATAAAAAGCCATTATTTCAACTCTCCTTGTCTGGGAGGAAATGCAGGAACAGGCTGATAAACACTGCCTCCCCACATGGAATTCCTCACAGCCCAGGGGCCTCAGCTTCCCCATTTACTCTCTACCTGCGTTTGCTTTCAGGATGAAAAGTGCCATCTAAATGACAGAAGGTTGCATAGTACTCTTCTCCCAGGGTTGCTGATGAGTATGCATTCCAAGGCTAGGATGGCATGGGTAAAAGTGGCAGGGTCTACATTCATTACCACCTCCCAGCCTAGAATGGTCAGTTTAGTCATCCTCATATGCAGATAGAAGGCCATGCATGGTTCATTTATTCTCTTGTGCCCTTAAATTTAAAACAGCTCGGGTCAATAGGATGTCTTATCATGATGGAAAGGTTCTACACCGTCTAATATGGTAATCCCTACCCCTGTGGCTACTGAGAATGCAAAATGTGTATTCTTAGTTGCTTACTGCAAATGAGCAATGGGATTTTTTTTTTTTTAATACTGAAGAAGGATAGCAGTTTATTATAATTTATTTTATTTAACAATCTAGGAAGTTCGCAGCCATCAGCAGTTCCAGCGCAATTTCAGGTACAATTGGGGATTCTGGAATCTCCGTGGAGCTGTGAATGTAGTGAACGTTGTATGTAAACTATGTGCCATGCCTGGGAGCACTTTGGGAGGCCCAGGAGGGCGGATTGACTGAGCTCAGGAGTTCACGACCACCCTGGGCGACACGGTGACACCCCATCTCTACTAAAATACTAAAAATTAGCTGGGCATGGCGGCAGGTGCCTGTAGTGTCCCAGCTACTTGGGAGGCTGAGGCAGGAGAATAGATTGAACCCAGGAGGTGGAGGTTGCAGTGAACCAAGATTGTGTCACCACACTCCAGCCTGGCGACAGAGCAAGATTCTGTCTCACAAACAAAACAAAACAAAACGAAACAAAACATGTATACTTTTGTTAATACAGGGATAGGAATCTCTCTCTCAAATTAACTTCATTTGTTTTATTCTCAGCAAACTGACCTGGGCCACTCAACATGGCTTTTATCATTCCTGATGTTAGCACATGTTCTATTTTTACAATACATTCCTGACCTTCAGAAGGTATCAATTAGACATGCATGGTACCAGGGACTTCAAAGCCACCATAGGCTTTCTCTTCTACATCCATCATGTTCTCATGGAATTCTACTTTGCTTCCCCAGGAACTTCAGTAGTTTCCTGGTGAGGTGGGGATGCAGAGTCTGTCGCTCCCTTCTGTCTGGAGGAAGTCAGGAATGGGATTTTAAACCTATTTAATTAAATTAATTAATTAGTTTTTTAAAGACATGAGGTCTCACTATGTTGCCCAGGCTGGTCTTGAGCCCCTGGGCTCAAGCAATCCTCCTGCCCAGCCTCCCAAAGTGCTGGGATGACAAGCATGAACCACCATGCCCAGCCTTATTTAATTTTGAACTGTGTAGATAGGTATAGATGTAATTCATGTAACATACAATTTACTGTTTAAACATGTACAATTTTGTGGCATGTAGAACGTCCATAAGGTTATGCAACCCTTCCCACTATCTGCTTCCAGAACATTCTCATCACCCCCACCCCCCACACTGAAAAACTTTTTTATCTATTAGTAGTCACTTCCATTTCCCATCCCCATGACCCCTAGCAACCAATAACCTGCCTTCTCTCTCTATGGATTTTCTGATTCTGGACATTTCATATAAATGGAATCCTGCAATACATATTCTTTTGTGACTGTCTTCTTCCACTTAGCATAAAGTTTTCAAGGTCCATCCATGTTGTAGCATGTATCACCACTTCATTATTTTTTATGGATGAAGAATATTCCATTGCATCGATGTATCACATTTTATTGACCCATTCATCATATTTAATTTTAATTAGCTTAAGTTTAGATTTAAATGGCTATGTGTGGCTAGTGGCTACCATATTGGTCAGTGAAGATCTAGCACAAGAGGGGTACGCTTGTCAAGGTTAGTAGACTGCCAAGATCTTAAGTTTGGTTTGATTGACCAACTCTATGTTTTTCTGTGTACCTGTATAACAAATGTGAGTGAGGGGTGGCTTCCTCCTAGCCCTGACATTCCAAAACTCTATAATTTTTTTTATGGACCAACTCCTTGCCCATAATGTAGAATGTTGGATTCTGGGTAGAAAATATGTGCTTTGAGGACACCCAAATTTGTCTGAGCTGTTAAAAGCTGTATTTTGGCTGGATACATGGGAGAGGTACTAAGGGTTCTCTCAAGTTTATTCTCTTCTTGATGGTTTAGGTGCTGTCTTTGGGGGTGTGGGGAGCATTACTTCTCCCCTTAGGTCCATGAGATCTAGATTACCTTGAAGACCTTCTTGGCCCAGGTCCTGAAAGCCTCTTCCTGCCCACAGAGCTCATCCCCTTCCCTCATCTTCAGGATCCTCTCCCCTCCCAGTTCTTCCAGGAGAGTGTCCACAGCATGTCCGAAGGCGCAAAAGTGAGGGTACGCTCGTGAGCCAAGACCAAACACTGAGAACCTGTCAAGGGGACAACAGAATGTTCATGCTAAGGGACTGTGGGGAATGTGGGGAGTGTCCGGTGTAATGGGCTAAACTGTGTCCCCCAATATTTCATATATTAAAACTCTAATCTCCTTACAATTGTATTTTGAGATAGGGCCTTTAAGGAGGTAATTAGGGTTAAATTAGGTTATAAGGGTAGAGCCCTGTTCTGATAAGATTAGTGTCCTTATAAGAAGAGGAAGAGACACCAGACCTCTCTCTCTCTCTCTCTCTGTTTAGACATAGTAAGAAGGTGGCCGTCTGCAAGCCAGAAAGGGAGACCTCACCAGAAAGCAACCCTGCTAGCACCTTGATCTTGAACTCTGGCTTCCAGTACCATGAGAAAATAAATTTCTATTCTTTAAGCTGTCTGTACGTTCTAGAATTACAGCCAATACCACTTAGTCTGTGGTATTTTGTTATGGCAGCCTGAACGAATATCTGGCATCTCAAAAAGAACAATGTTTACCTGATGGTGGTCAGGCAACCCCAAGCTCATCTGTGGAAGGGTACTTTAAACCTAAGGGCTCTCAAGGGTTTCTCTCCCTTTCTTTTGGTCTCTTTTAATTACTGCCATCACCAGGAGAATATTCTAATTCGTTCTAAGGTGGACAAATTAGGGATAGCAATGACCTGGAACTACTGGCTGTTTCGTGCATGTCCACTTCTAAGCTGGACCAACTGGGGAAATTAGTCTATTTTACTGGAAGGCTTGAATTCTATGAGTGACATAACTAGATTAGTTTTAAGTATGAAGATAATGAAACTATAACATAATGGTCCTCAGGGACTTGTATTAGTGAAGAGACCAGAAGAAATTGTCATCACCACATCAGGCAGGTTCTTCTAAAAGGGGATGAAAGAGTTATAAATATTCTGGTTACATTCCTTGTAGGGTCTATGAAATTAAATTGCTTCACAGAACCTCTGTGTATAGATACCACCAAGAAAATGTTGGTGCTTGAACCAGTGGGGTCAAGTTCATGAGATGTTTCTCTGTTTTGAGGTGGGGACACTTGGACTGAAGGAAGGAAATGGAGGGCTGTGTCCTAGGTGGCTCCTGTACGGGTGGTTCACAGCTGTTCGGACACTTTCTGCCACATTTCTAGAACTTGGTCTTGGCTGTAGGTCTAGACCTCACAGTGACAGGAACAACAGGTTCATGAATGGGACAAAAACACCCCACTTTGCCCCACTTTTTAAGGTCAGAGTGTTCTGCTATAGACTGTCATCTCAGATAAACCATGGAGTGGGACTACTTAATCTACTCCACACAGGATCAGGCCCTGCCCCTGAATCTCTTTTTTAGGTTGATGGGGACAAAATGGTAACAGAGTAAGATGGGGAAGAAGGAAGAGGTAGGAGAAGTTGGGAAGGTACCCTCCATCATTGGAGCATGAACTTGGGGTGGGTCCAGGTGCCTCACAGGTGAAAGTTAATGTAGGTTAATATCTACTCCCCTCAAATCCACACTCATATTGTATCATTTAATCTTCCTCTTCTTTCTTGCCCTCCTTTGCCTAGAATCCCAGAGCCTTTCCAAATAAAGTATGTGGGATTAGACAGCATTTTGCCATTTACTTATTGATTTATTATTATTTTTCTGAGACAGAGTTTTGCTCTTATCACCCAGGCTGAAGTGCAGTGGTGTGATCTCGGCTTACTGCAACCTCTGTCTCCCAGGTTCAAGTGATTCTTCTGCCTTAGCCTCACGAGTAGCTTGGATTACAGGCATGCCTGGCTAATTTTGTATTTTTAGTAGAGACGGGGTTTCACCATGTTGGTCAGGCTGGCGTCAAACTCCTGACCTCGGTGATCTGCACACCTTGGCCTCCCAAAGTGTTGGGATTACAGGCATGAGCTGCTGAGCCCAGCCTGCCATTTACTTTTAACCAATGATCTTCCTGAATCCAAAAATGTTACCCTTTTCTTGCAGGGTGGTGGCCTAAAAGGTAGACAGAGATGATGACTGGATGTGGACTGATTGGAGGGGTGACACGAAAGGGCATCTCTGCCCGAAGCCACCTGCCTCAGCCTTAGCCCAGTGCAGATCGGGAGCTCCCAGCACTAGTCATGCCTTCTGGTTAAGGTGCTGTTTCCCGAATCTCTGTGATTTATGTTTGTGATGTCTGCCATTTTTCGATTACCACTGACACTGTCAACCACTCATTTGTGCTTTTTGAACTTGCTTTTACTTTTTCCTCACTAGCTCATCACTCCTACGATCTGAATGTTTGTGTCTCCCCCAAATTCACAGGTTGAAACCTAACCCCCAATGTCATGGTATTAGTGGCCTTTGGAAGGTGATTAGGTCATGAAGGTGAAGCCTCATGAATGGGGTTGGTGCCTCATAAGGGGCTGAAGAGACCTTCTGCCATGTAAGGACGCAGCTGGAAGGCACCAACTATGAGCCAGAGAGTGGGCCCTCACCAGACACTGAATCTGTCGGCACCTTGATCTTGGACTTCCCAGCCTCTAGAACTGTGAGAAATAAATTACTGTTGTTCACAAACCACCAGTTTATGGTATTTGGTATAGTAGCCCCAATGGACCAAGGCTCCCAACTCTTGTGTTCACCAACAGATGATGATTCAGGTGGTTGATTCATTAATATTCTTCTTGGTGGGCCTGAGGACCTAGACTGCAGTCACTACTAGTCACATTTCCATCACAATCTTCAGCTTATGATTTCAAAATGCCTATTTTAAGCTTCCAAACCAGGAGTTGGCAAACTTTTTTTTTTTTTTTTTTTTTTTTGAGACAGAGTTTTGCTCTATCGTCCAGGCTCGAGTGCAGTGGCGCCATCTTGGCTCACTGCAACCTCTGCCTCCCAGGCGCAAGTGATCTTCCCACCTCAGTCTCCAGAGTAGCTGGGATCACAGGTGCATGCCACCTTGCCCAGCTATGTTTTTATATTTTTGGTAGAAATGAGGTTTTGCCATGTTGCCCAGGCTGGTCTCAAACTCCTGAGTCCAAGAGATCTGCCTGCCTTGGCCTCCCAAAGTGCTGGGATTATAGGCATGAGCCACTGTGCCCGGCATTGGCAAATTTTTTATATGTGGGGGTCAGACAGCAAATATTTTTAGGCTTACAGGCCAAGAAGCAAACTTGAAGCTATTACATAGGCACTTACAAAACAAGAAAGAAAACAAACATTCCTGAACATTCTCAATTGATAATATTAAAAACATAATAATAACAATTAAGCATACTTTAACACAGGTCTACTATGAGAAGACGGGAATTCATATTTTGGGAGAGAATAATAACATTTTCTTTATTGGGGTTCAAAGGTAATGTTTTCTATCATCAAACTGATTACAAATGTTCACCAGTCAGAAAAGCATTATTAGCTCATGGGTTGTTAAAAATATGCAGTGACCAGGCTGGATTTGGCTCACAGGCATTAGTCTGCCAACCCCTGCCATGATAGATTTAATAAGGGAAAAATGGGTCTGACTGTCAAACTCCAGAACTGACGTTTCAATGTTGAGCTGAAAAAAGTACTGATGTCAAAACCTATAGAATGTTCAACACCAAGAGTGAACCCTAAAGTAAACCATGGACTGTGGCTGATAATGATGTGTCCCTGTAGGTGCGTCAGTTCTAACAAACGCACCACTCTGGTGTGGGATGCTGATAGGAGGGGAGACTGTGCGTGTGTAGGGACAGGAGGATGTGGGAACTCTCTGTACTTTCTGCTCATTTTCCTGTCAACCTAAAATTGCTTTAAAACATAAAGCCTATTTGAAAATGTCCTGGAGGACATAACAGATATTTCAATATCTAGCAAACCAGTGATCTATATCGTCTACTAAGCACTGCTCTGAGTAATTATGGAGAAGGCTCAGTTAGCGAAGGTCTGAGAGATTTGTGGCCAGGCCTGAAGGTTCTCCCTATGGGGCAACTCACATCAGTCTTGTCTTGATCAATATCCATGAAACCAAGGGTTTGACAACCCAGTTTTCTTTTCTTCCAAGAACCCATTAGACTGAATACACAACTGTTGTAATATAAAATATTTGTCCATGTACTTCCTAAAATTATCTCATAGTATGTGACTAGGCCATGAGATAATGTGAGGTTAGGGCAGTATTTGTCAAATCTGACTGCACGTTAGAGTCAACTGGAGAGACTTAAAGAAAAAAGCAGCACATGGGCCCAATTCCAGATCAATTCCATCAGAATCTCTGGAGACGGGGCTTGGGTATCGTATGAGTACGCTGCAAACCTCTCCAGGTGATTCTGCAGAGCCTCCAGGATTGAGAACCATGGAGTCATAGCAGGTTGTCTACAAAAGCTTCTATTAAGTATACACCGTAGCTATTGGGAAGGGCAGCTCATTGAGCAATATCCAGGGATTGATATCCTTCAGCACAAATAATGGGGTGAACCTTGGGTAAGGGGGCTCTGAGGGAGTGTGTATAGAAAAAGAAGTCACAGAAAGGATCAAAAACGGTGCATGGGGAGACCAGGCAATGTGACTTAATGGGTGGGAGGGGTCCCAGCCAGCCAGGATGCAGCTGGTTTTATGAGACATGAATGGACATAGAAGGGGGACTCCCCCTCCACGATGAAGAGCTCACTTTGTAACTAGGTCCAGCTCCCCAGGAGCCTTAGTCTTCCCTGACCCCCAACCCCCTTATCCCCTTGCTCACCTCACATTGGCCAGGGGTCCAGCACTCTCAAAGTTGTCTCTGAGGTCGGGCCCATCGCCTGATGATTTTTGGGAGTCAGAGTAGGAGGAGACGCTATTGAATCGGACCTTGTAGCTCCTGCCAAAACCAAAGAGAACCTGTGAGCTCTGGCCTGGAGCTCCCTCCTGAGGTCAACACCCTTGATGGATCTTCAAGTGACAAGTCCTGATTCCAGGGTCTTCTCTTGTACGTTGAGTCAAACCATAACACTCCCATGGTCTCTTCTATAATCTACCAATGTACCCATGTCCACCACAGTGGTAACCGTCCATCTGCACTTGGTCTTACTGGTACTAAAAAGGTTTCTGGCCATGCTTAACTCAGGAAACCTGAGACCCATAAAGTTAAAATGATTTAATCAGTAAGAAGTCAGGAACAGAACTAACTACTCCCCTAAACCATGAGACCATGCTTTCTTGTTTCTCAAAAAATATTTTTTTTTGAGACAGAGTTTCACTCTAGTTGCCCGGGTTGGAGTGCAATGGCACGGCTTCGTCTCACTGCAACCTCTGCCACCCGGGTTCAAGCAACTCTTCTGCCTCAGCCTCCCAAGTAGCTGAGATTACAGGCATGTACCACCATGCCTGGCTAATTTTGCATTTTTAGTAGAGACAGGATTTCACCACATTGGCCAGGCTGGTCTCGAACTCCTGACCTCAGGTGATCCACCCTCCTCGGCCTCCCAACATGCTGGGACTACAGGCAAGAGCCACTGCGCCTGGCCCTTTCTCAAATGTTAATGTACACAAGAATCATCCTGGGATTTCATTAAAATGCAGATTCTGATTAAGCAGGTCTGGGACCTGGCTTGGAGTTCTGTGTTTCTAACAAGCTCCCAGGAGATGCCAGTGTCTCCAGACTTCACTTTAAGTAGTTGGAAAGTAGACCATGCTGTCCAAGATGGCAGCCATTGGCTAAGTGTGGCTATCTAAAGTGAAATTAATTTGAATTAAATGCAAGTCAGTGTGGGCTGGTACACTGCAAACCTCCCTAGGTGATTCTGATGTGCATTCAGCTTTGAGAACCACTGGGTCATAGCAGGGTGGCACTTGCACCAGCCACATTTCAGGGGCTCCAGAGTCACGTGTGGTTAGTGGCTGCCATAGTGGACAGCACAGATACAGAACATTTACATCTCTCTAGAAAGTTCTTCTGGACAGTGCTGGAGTATCCCATTCAATACTGTCCTTCCATAAAGTTATGGTCCTTAGACTTTTCAGGGTTCTGTCACATTTCACATTTCAAGTAAATATGAGCAATGTTCAGCACTGACACCTGGCATGGAAAGAGACTGCATTTTTAAATTAAAATATTTTGGAGGCGAAGGAAGATGTCATTGGGACTCAAACCTCAGGATGAGAGGCTCAGGAACCTTCAGACTAAAAAAAAATCCAATTTCTCAGTTTTCCTCTAAAAGTGGTAAGTTGTGCTCTCAGGTAAGGCAAAACCAAACAAACAGAAACAAACAAAAAATCTGAGACCAAACAAACAAGCAACCAAAACTCCAAAACAAAACCCAAACCTCAAGAAGCAAACCCAACACACAAATCTAATTACAAAAAAATTAAAAAGAAATAAGAAAATAAAAAACAAGAGAGAAGAAGAGGAAAAGAAAATAAACTGTGCATTCTGGCAGCAGGGTTTTCTAAGCTGGATGTTCTTTAAAGTTTTTGCTCCAGCATCAGGAAAGTTCTAAATATATGTAAGTGTATTTTCTGCCCTAAAATAGTCTCACATTGAGTCATGCAATGTATCAGGGGGTGGCTGTGTTGTTAGTGTTGGAGGAATGGTTGATGGTTGTGGTAAAAATAACAGCACGTGCATTTGTATGAGGTTGGAGGTTTTTCCAAATGCTTTCCTTTTTGTTATTACCCTTTGACCCTGCCAATAGGCCACAGAAGTGGGCAGGGCAGAGCTAATTTCTCTCTATTTGGCAGAGGAGAAAGACCGAGGCCCACAGGGGTTAAGTGACTTGCTCAAGGTCACTTAGTGAGTTAGTGACACAGCTCAGGCTAGAACTCAGGTCTCCTTGAGACCTAGATGTGTGGCCTGGGATGCTCAGGCATCGGGCCTGCATGCACACACTCGCACACACATGCGTGTACACACATGTGGACATGTACACACATGCACACTCTACCTGTGCTGGCTGTCACGGGCTGCAGCCAGACCGTGGACTTCTGTGTCACCATGGGGGAGGGGAGGCCCTTTACGGGGAAAGAAACGCAAGGGTTCCGGGTACCTAGAGGGGAGAATCGATGGTGCCCTATCTCTCCCTGAAGGAGGGGTGAGAGGGAACCTGCTGGGAGGCCATCCAGGATGGGGTGGGAAGGAGAGATGTAGCGAGAGTGAGGACTAAAATGCTGATCACAAAGGACTCAGCAACGGTCAGTCTCCTGGGTATCAAACTTATGTGACCATGGCAGTATGTTCTCTGCCCAGAGAAAATCAGAAGGGATTTTCTTTTTTTCTTTTTTTTTGAGACGGAGTCTCTCTCTGTCGCCCAAGCTGGAGTGCAGCAGCGCAATCTCTGTTCACTGCAAACTCCGCCTTCCGGGTTCAAGTGATTCTCCTGCCTCAGCCTCCCAGTAGCTGGGATTACAGGCGCACACCACCATGCCCAGCTAATTTTTATGTTTTTAGTAGAGACGAGTTTCACCATGTTGGCCAGGCTGGTCTCAAACTCCTGACCTCAGGTGATCGTCCCACCTCGGCCACCCAAAATGCTGGGATTACAGGCATGAACCACCGTGCCTGGCCTCAGAAAGGATTTTCTGCTTAACATAGCCAATAAACACCAGCCAGCTAGAGCATTTGATATTCACCTTAAGACACAGGGATCTGCTCCATGCTTGAGCAAATACTGAGTTGGCCTAATGGAAAGGCAGCTCAGTGTGCACACACCCTGTGTCCTATACCTTATGGGGGATGCAAGGGCTTTTCAAGGGTAATTAAATAAATTTTTTTTTGGCCAGGTGCGGTGGTTCACACCTGTAATCCCAGCACTTTGGGAGGCTGAGATAGGTGGATCACCTGAGGTCAGGAGTTTGAGACCGGCCTGGCCAACATGGTGAAAGCCTGTCTCTACTAAAAACACAAGAATTGGCTGGGCACGGTGGCTCATGCCTGTAATCCCAGCACTTTGGGAGGCTGAGGCGGGTGGATCACGAGGTCAGGAGATCGAGACCATCCTGGCTAACAACATGAAACCCCGTCTCTACTAAAAATACAGGCCGGGCGCGGTGGCTCAAGCCTGTAATCCCAGCACTTTGGGAGGCCGAGGCGGGCGGATCACAAGGTTAGGAGATCGAGACCATCCTGGCTAACACAGTGAAACTTGGTCTCTACTAAAAATACAAAAAATTAGCTGGGCGTGGTGGTGGGCGCCTGTAGTCCCAGCTACTCGGGAGGCTGAGGCAGGAGAATGGCGTGAACCCAGAAGGCGGAGATTGCA
>NW_012121709.1:5555887-5581589 GCF_000951035.1 Colobus angolensis palliatus
AAAAAAAAAAAAAAAAAATTAGCCGGGCATGGTAGCATGTGCCTGTAATCCCACCTACTTGGGAGGCTGAGGCTGCAGAATCGCTTGAACCCAGGAGGCAGAGGTTGCAGTGAGCTGAGATCATGCCATTGTACTCCAGCCTTGGTGATAAGAGCAAAACTTCATCTCAAAAATATTTTTTTATTTCTATTTTTTAGAGACACGGTCTTGCTCTATTGTCTAGGCTGGGGTGCTGTGTACAATCATGGCTCACTGTAGCCTCGACCTCCTAAGCTCAAGTGATCCTCCTGCCTCAGCCTCTAGAGTAGCTGGGAATTCAGGTGCACACTACCACACCCAGCTAATTTTTAATTTTTTTTGTAGAGATGGGATCCTGCTATATTGCCCAGGCTAGTTTGAACTGTTTGCCTCAAGCAATCCTTCTGCCTTAGCTTCCCAAAGCACTAGGATTATAGGCATGAGCCACCACTCCCAGCCATCAATGGTAAGTTTGATTAGATGCTTTTTTACTTTACCAAATACCTTTAGAACTCAGTCCCACATTAGATGCAGCTCCATTACAAGCATATTTTTGACTACAGGTATGTTTTGTCTTATGAGGTATCTTATCTTTTGAACTCAACTTCTAGATTAGCTGCAACTTCACTGTGAGCCTCAGACAGGAACCTTCTAAGGAAAGAAGTTCCATTCTTTGATTTTAGCAACTTTTTTTTTTTTTGAAAGGTCTGGCTGTTCAGGCTGGCCTCAAATTCCTGGGGTCAAGTGATCCTTCTGGCTCAGCCTCCAGAGTAGCTGAGACCACAGGTATGTGCGACCGTGCCTGACTGCCTTGCACTGATTTTGAATGTAGGTTCCCAGAGAGAGAAAAATAAGAAGAAGAACAGTATTTAATATTTACACAGTGCTTTTTTTTTTTTTTTTTTTGAGAAGGTGTTTGCTCTTGCTGCCCAGGCTGGAGTACAATGGTGCGATCTCGGCTGACTGCAACCTCCGCCTCCCAAGATCAAGAGATTCTCCTGCCTCAGCCTCCCGAGTAGCTGGGATTACAGGCATGTGCCACCATGCCTGGCTAATTTTTGTATTATTAGTAGAGATGGGGTTTCACCGTGTTGGCCAGGCTGGTCTCGAACTCCTGACCTCGTGATCCACCTGCCTCAGCCTCCCAAAGAGCTGGGATTACAGGCATGAGCCACCGCCCCAGCACACAGTGCTTTTACATCTAGTTTGTGATTTTATTCTTACTAATTAGAAAGTCAAGGCAGGTGCTATAATCTCTATTTGATAGAAAAGGAAACTGAGGCACAAGGCTGTAAGTGACTCAGAAACCAAAATATTGGCCCTAGTAGACTGCAGACACCTTACAACTAAGACCCATCACAAATGGACTTCAGAGTACAGCCACCATCCAGAACTCAAATGTGAACCCCAGGTGCCGAAAGTCAATGTCCAGTTACCCTCAGGGGGTGGCAGGTGACGTCGGAGGGGTCATTCACTTACTTCCTTTCTTCCTGCACAGAGTTGGGGTGCCTCATTTCCATCAAAGCACAGCCAAATTTCTGGAGGTAAAAACATATGGATGAAATTAGCACATCTTAGTAAATGGGAAATCAGGTCGGGCACTGAGGGTCTGGGGTCCTGGCTGTCACAGAAGAGACTGATGCCTGGAGGTCAGGATGTCAGGAGTGGTCAGGGGCTCAGGCTGGACAGTAATGCCTGGGTTACAGACTCAGTGGATACACCTGCTGTTTAAATGACTACAGATGTGGACTCCCTACCCCCAGCACACAACTTCCTTTTGGAGACTTCCTTCTTTAAAAATATTGTCCCCACGTCCCTCATCTATATCAGGGGATATCAAGCTCATGATAGGAGCAGCCATTTTAAACAAGTAGCTTATTTAGGTGACAACATTTTCACCAGGGACTTGCTAACTAGTGGACACTCATAGACTGAGTACTTGGAATTGTCCAACCTTTGTATAACTTGGATCCAAATGGAAATTACTGGCTTTGAGGCTCTGGGAGGGTTTGCTACTGTATAGCAGGTGCAGGAAGAGTCTCAACTGTGGCCCCCACTTCTTCCTGATGATGGAACCACACTCTTGAACAGGTAAAAGTTCATCTCACCTCCCCATTCTCAGGGGGATCTCCGTTGCCAAAGGTGCTGGTAACCACAAGGACCAGAGTTTCATGTTCCAGGTGCACGATGTCATATTCTTCCATGGACATCACCTAGGTGGGCGGGGCACAGGTAGGGAATGGGGAGAGGAAGAAGGGGATGAGGAGAGAAAAGAGGTGGGAGAGACAGGAAGCGATGAGGGAAGGGGAAGAGGAGAGAAAGGAAAAAATGTGAGTAATTTTGAGTCATCTTCTTTTGAAGGAGAACTGAAAGATCTGGGGTGTTAGTATTTCAGTGGGCTCAAGTGGGTAGAACTAAATGCTTTTTGGTAGCGTGGGACCTTGCTATGGTCACTGTGGCCTGAAGGATTGTGGAGAGTCTAGAGCAATGGTTCAAGAGATTGACAGACACAGAAACAGAAACAGATCTTGATGGAATCCCTTGGGATTCTTATAGTCAATTGGTCTTGGATTCTTCCTGACCCCAGTTAGGTTGGGAATGATCTGGCTAGAGCTGACTAAGTCTTCTCAACCTCCT
Organism: Colobus angolensis palliatus; assembly: GCF_000951035.1. Taxonomy (NCBI): domain Eukaryota; kingdom Metazoa; phylum Chordata; class Mammalia; order Primates; family Cercopithecidae; genus Colobus; species Colobus angolensis. The sequence continues at coordinate 5,558,543 of NW_012121709.1, forward strand.
CTCTAATCCTCCCGCAAGCAGCGTGGAGCACCTGACCAAACAAGTCTGAGATATCTGCCTTCTGGAAAGATGATTGCCCTGTGTCTCATCACTGTCTGAGCAACATTTCTCAAAATAGGTTCTAGAAAATCCCAGTCTCCTGAGATGCTCCATGAAAACAAGTGATCCACGATCAAACATGTTTGGGAAACGTCTATATTCTATCCTCGCCTCTCTTGGAGATTAGAACACATGCTAATAGATTACAGGCTCTGGGAAGTCCTGCCACAGCAATGAAAACCATTGAGCTGTACTTCAGGCAAAGCTTCCCAAACTGACCTCAGAATGGTTTCTTATAAACCCTCTAACATTTTGCACTAAAGAAGGGAATTTCATTTTGTGACTCCTGGACTCATGGGGAGGGGGAAATCACAGTCCCCTGAAATTTACGCCAATGTGTGTGTGAGCTGATAGGCACTGTCAGTTGTGCTTTCATCCTTTGCCAAAGGCTTCTTCTCTGTTGACTTCCCTCTCTCCCCTTCCTGCCTTAATTTACCATGAGAAGCTGGCGGAGCTACGGCTACCCCCCACCTACCTTGGCATCAAAGGCGTGTTTGAAGATCTCACACAAGGTCTTGGCATAAGCTTGCGATTTGCCTGTCTCTGTGGCATAGAGGATGGTTGCTTTGACCCTTTTGGCCATAGCCTGCCCCATCAGCTTGGCCGAGAACTTGACAGCTCTGGAGGGAAGAGGATGGAGATGAGAAATGGGAAACAGAAAAGGGGAGAGAAGATGCTGGATTGGGACTTTTGTGCAAGAACCAGGATCCATGAAATATAACAGAAGAGAACTCTCTTGATCTTTGATGACTTTAGGGGTTTCCTCAGAGGCACTCGAAGCCCTTGTGTTTAAGCACCATATTATTAAATTTTATTTTATTTTTTTAACTTCTCTAGAGATAATGCTGGATATTAAATCCTTTATTAAATCCCACCAGAGGCCGGGCGCAGTAGCTCATGCCTGTAATCCCAGCACTTTGGGAGGCTGAGGCAGGTGGATTGCCTGAGCTCAGGAATTTGCCACCAGCCTGGACAACAAGGTGAAACCCCGTCTGTACTAAATTACAAAAGAATTACCCAGGCATGGCAGCTGTGCGCCTATAGTCCCAGCTACTTGGGAGGCTGAGGCAAGAGAACTGCTTGAACCCAGGAGGCGGAGGTTGCAGTGAGCCGCAATTGCACCACTGGGCACCACTGCACTCCAGCCTGGGAGACAGAGTGAGACTCTGTCAAAAAAAAAAAAAAAAATTCCCACCAGAGCAATTAGTCATGAGTTAAAAGGAGTAGTTAAGTTTTGCTAGCTTGTTACTTGATTGATCCCAGGCTTAAGAACCTTGGTTTGCCAAGCATTGCCTCAAAAGCTGATCGTTCATCCATTTCCTCTCTTTCATTCATCAAATATTTATTAAGTGCCTAACTATGTGTCAGTATTGTTACAGGAACTGGAGACCATAGAGAACATAGCTATGGCATGCACCTGTCATGGGGCTCGTATTCTAATGTGTGTGTGCATGCACAGTGTGAATGAGAGAAAGAGAGAGAGAAATGAATCACGAATAAGCCACCAGGCATTGAGTTTGATGGGATTTTAGAGGTTTATTGGTCCACAAGGGAAGGACCAGGTCTGATTTATTCAGCAATGCATGCCAAGGGTCTTGCACAGAGCCTGCTACCCAATAGGCACTAAATATCTATCAAAAGAAGTTATGGGATGGGCAGGGTGGCTCATGCCTGTGATCCTGGCACTTTGGGAGGCTGAGGTGGGAGGATCACTTGAGGCCAAGAGTTTGAAACCAGCTTGGTCAACATAGCGAGACTTTGTCTTTATAAAAAAAATAAGTTATGAATTTTAAAAGATGCTGCCACTGAGACCCTGGGGAGTCTGAACGTCAAATCCAGCCTCTTTCTAGCTAAACAGAAAAGCTCAAACCAGTGTCTCTTCCTTTTGCTCTACGGGGCAGGGCGAGTTCCGGGGGCACGTAGCAGACAGGCCAGAGGCTCAGAAATACCCGGGCTCTACTCCTGAACAAGCCTCCCTGTTGTAACTAGAACACTCATTGCAGACAAGTTACTAACTTTCCCCCACCTGGGATTATCAGCGTTAAGTTCATTATTTTTTAGAGTCAGGGAAACCGCCCACGCTGCAGGAAGACTTAGCTAAGGGGAAGAAACAGAAAGGAATAAAAGGTATCTGGAGGGTTCCCTTTGAATAATTTGAGCATAAAGACGCATCTATAATTAATTCCCATTGTTACTACCTAAAACTCAATAGTGCAATTAATGTTTTAGATTTCTCCCTCCCCTTTCCCCGCAGAGACAGTGGAGCTGAACTGAAGCCAACAAGTGCCCTCCCTGAGAATATCTGAGATGTTCTTGTCAAGGAAATGGTGGCTGCTGATGTGTTCTTGCTTGGCTGGGGGATGGGATTAGGGTGGAAGGAGAAAGATGGATGGAGGGAGGGGGAGAGAGAGGGAGAGAGAGAAAAGAGAGGGAGAGAGAAGAGAGAGAGAGAGAGAAGAGAAAAAGAGAGAGAGAAGAGAAAGAGAGAGAGAGAAGAGAAAAAGAGAGAGGAGAGAGAGAAAAGAGAGAGAGAGAGAGAGACTGATTGATTGATTGATTCTATGGGCTCTATTAATGGAGCCAGGACCTAGGTTTGGGTCCGTGCAAGACCAATGTGTGTCTTGCCTCTTGGGTCCAAGGCTTAGATGATACCTGTTGTATAACTAGTTATCATACATAGAGAATTCTGGACCTGAGGGAGCTGAGGAAACACAGTAGTGTCTTCTGACAAAAAGTTAGCTTCAAACAGTGGTCTTTGGTAAGTGGATCAGTGGGGTTCTCTTTTTTTGGGCAGAAGGCTGGCATCCCCATTAAATCAACTTAGTTAATCCTATCCTACTTGTCAGCTGGTTCCCTGGCTGCTCAGGCATGATTCAGGAAAATCACTCCTCAGCAGTCTCAGGCCATAACCCCCTTCCTGCCCCTCTTTGCTTAAACTTTGTTCATCTCATTCTTTAGCTCAATTGTCACCTCCTCTAGGAAGCCCTCCCTGACCTCCCAAACTCCATGAACCATTATTATTTCCAGGAACCATTCCTCGATGGTACCTTCCACAGCTGCCATGTTTACTGTATTTGTTGATTCTTTGACAAAGGAATGGCTGTGAGCTTCATGACAGCCAGGACAGCGTTTGTCTAGCTTGCCATGATCCCCCTGAAGCCTCACACGGTGCCTGGCACGGAATCTGTGTAGCTAGGACTACAGGCGTGTGCCGCGACACCCAGCTAATGAATGAATGAATGAATGAATGAATGAGTCAACGAACGAATGAGTAAAATTAGGGGTCAGCTCTGAACGAGGGTGCTCTCCAGGTAGTAGTGTGCTGGAGCCAACTAACTCCAGCTCCTCCCTACTCTGGGTTCAGTGACTTCCTAGGCCAGGCGCAGTGGCTCACGCCTGTAACCCTAGCACTTTGGGAGGCTGAGGCAAGAGGATTGCTTGAGGCCAGGTGTTTGAGACTAGCCTCGGCAACAAAGTGAGACCCCTCCAGCCTGGGGAACAGAGTGAGACCCTATCTCAAAAAAGAAAGAAAGAAAAAAAAGAAATTGGTCATAGTGGGAATATTTCCATCATGAAAACTGGCAAACATGAAAATCAAGGTATTACTATTACTATTTCTATTATTATTATTATTAGGAGGGCTGGTTCACCATCACACCATTGCCCCAGGACAAGAATTTAGGAAACTGGGGTGAGGAAAGTGAGGCTGAGAAGGAGAAGAGTTGGAACAACAGTCACAGCTCAGACTCAGACGCAAAGAAGGCACAGGCGGCTGGAGAAGACCAAGAAATCATATCCTACGGAGAGGTCAGAGGGCACAGGAGTCTGCCCAGCCTCCTTCTCTGGCTCTCTGAGTTCGTGCGCACATCCACCCCACCCGCCCACCGCAGGAAACTTACTCTGCCAGCTTCTTGAAGCCGATGGCTCGCCGCTTTGTGGGGGTCCCGTTGGTGCCTTTCCAGACGTGGGTGTTCCAGGGATCAGGCTGGGAAGAGAGGAGAGGGCTATGGTCATTCACTGCAGTGAGGGCATCTGGCTCTTGTTGGGGATGCTCAGGACCCCCTGGGGCTTGTGACTGCCTGACCCTTGGCCTCTGAAGGGAAGACTTCTGCCCACTGGTGACCACCATGGGGGTAGGGATGCAGGTGGTGGTGGGGGGGATCCTTGCCCAGTGGGTGGTCTGGCCTTGGCAGTGTCCTGCTAGCTCTTTCCCCTCAGCCCCCAGTCCCTCTCAAACTCTCTTCTTGTGACCCCTGACTACTCGCTCTCATTTCATCCCCATCTCTCTCTTTTAAGAGACAGGGGTCTCACTCTGTTGCCCAGGCGGGAGTGCAGTGGTGTGATCATAGCTCACTGCAGCCTTGACCTCCCTAGCCCAAGGGATCCTCCTATCTCAGCCTTCCAAATAGCTGGGACTACAGGGTGTGCCACCACACTCAGCTAATTTTCTTTCCCTTTCTTTCTCTTTCTTTTCTTTTTTCTTTTCTTTTCTTTCTTTCTTTTTCTTTCTTTCTTTCCTCTTCTTTCTTTTCTTTCTTTCCTTCTTTCTTTCTCTTTCTTTTTCTTTCTCTCTTCCTCTCCTCTTTCTTCTTTTTCTCTTTCCTTTCTTTCTTTCTTTCTCTTTTTCCCTCCTTCCTTCCTTCTTTCCTCCCTTTCTTCCTTTCCTTTCTTCCCTCTCTCCCTCCCCTTCTCTCCCTCTCTCCCTCTCCTTCTCTCCCTGTACCCCTCTTCGTCCTCACCCTCTCCTCCTCTTCTTCTCCCTCTCTCTCTTTCTTTCTGTCCCACTCTGTTGCCCAGGCTGGAGTTCAGTGGCTTGATCTCAGCTCACTGCAACCTCCACCTCCTGGGTTCAAGCGATTCTCTTGCCTCGGCCTCTTGAGTAGCTGGCATACGCCAGGCTAATTTTTTGTATTTTTAGTAGAGATGGGGTTTCACTATGTTGGCCAGGCTGGTCTTGAACTCCTGACTGAGGTGATCCACCTGCCTTGGCCTCCCAAAGTACCGGGATCACAGGTGTGACCCACCATGCCCACACTGCTAATTAAAAAAAATTTATTTTTAGAGATGTGGTCTCAATATATTGCCCAGGGTAGTCTCAAACTCCTGGCCTCAAGCCACCCTCCCGCCTCAACCTCCCAAATCACTGGGATTATAGGCATGAGCCATCATGTTGGCCTCATATTGTCTCTCTTGTTCTTTCAGCTAGACCTGTGCTGTGCAATATGGTAGCCACCAGCCACACGTGGCTATTGAGTGTCCAGAGCGCTAGCCTGGGTTGAAATGAGCCTAAATGTGACACACACACCAGATACAGGACACTTAATATGAAAAGAGGCAGGGACAGGGAAGGACCTGGTATTCAAAGGAGGGGGTGAGCCGGTAGTTGAGCATCTCCTGGTGGAACACAGGGGTGATGCTTCCGGACATGGGGGGCACAATCCACACCCAGTCGGCAGGGCAGCCTCCCCGGCAGCGGTACTCATTCTCCATGTGCTTAATGAAGGACTCGGTGGCGGAGTGATGGTCAACAATGGTCACTTTGTCACTCTGTGGGAGGAGACGTGACATGGGTCAGGAGGTACGAGAAGCTGGGGTATTTTGGGACTTCCTCCCCCAAAGAGCAGCATTTCCCAAAGGGTGGTCCCTGAGATGGTTTAGAATAGTGTGAAGTGAAATGGTGATTCTCTTTGCATTTCTTGTCCGGTCCTTCCACTTAGACCCAGAAGAAAGTCTTCGTTGGGTGCTATTGTATCTTTAACACCTCTCTTGTCGATCTTGCCAATCTTCCTCTCTCCCATCCCATCCCCTACTCCCTCCCTCCCTCCCTTCCTTCCTTCATTTTTTTTTTTTTTGAGATGGAGCCTTGCTCAGTCACCCAGGTTGGAGTGCAGTGGTGCGATCTCAGCTCACTGCAAGCTCCGCCTCCTAGGTTCACGCCATTCTCCTGCCTCAGCCTCTCAAGTAGCTGGGACTACAGGTGCCCGCCACCACGCCCGGCCAATTTTTTTTTGTATTTTTAGTAGAGATGGGGTTTCACCATGTTAGCCAGGATGGTCTCGATCTCCTGACCTCGTGATCCACCCGCCTTGGCCTCCCAAAGTGCTGGGATTACAGGCGTGAGCCACTGTGCCTGGCCTTTTTCTTTCTTTTTATATTTTTTAATTTTTATAGGTTTTTGGGGAACAGATGGTATTTGGTTACATGAGTGGTGATTTGTGAGATTTTGGTGCACCCATCACTTGAGCAGTATCCACTGCACCCAATTTGTAGTCTTTTATCCCTCACCCCTTCCCACCTTTCCCCACTTAGTCCCCAAAGTCCACTGTGTCATTCTTATGCCTTTGCATCCTCACAGCTTAGCTCCCACTTATGAGTGAGAACATGATGTTTGGTTTTCCATTCCTGAGTTACTTCACTTAGAACAACAGTCTCCATTTCCATCCAGGTTGCTGCGAATGCCATGAATTCAGTTGGTTCCACATTTTTAGCAATTGCAAATTGTGTTGCTATAAACATGTGTGTGCAATTATCTTTCTTGTATAATGACTTCTTTTAGGTTTTTTTTTTTTTTTTGATACAGTGTCTCACTCTGTCCTCCAGACTGGAGTACAGTGGCGCAATCTCAGCTCACCGCAACCTCTACCTTCCAGGCTCAAGTGATTCTCCTGCCTCAGCCTCCTGAGTAGCTGGGATTACAGGCGCATGCCACTACTGCCCGACTAATTTTTGTATTTTTAGTAGAGTTGGGCTTCACCACGTTGGCCAGGCTGCTCTTGAACTCCTAACCTCAAATGATCTACCTGCCTCGGCCTCCCAAAGTGTTGGGATTACAGGTGTGAGCCACTGCGCCCCGCCTACTTTTAGTTCTTTAAGGAATCTCCACATCATTTTCCATAGTGGCTGTACTAGTTTACATTCCCACCAGCACTGTAGAAGGATTCCCTTTTCACTGCATCCACACCAACATCTATTATTTTTTGTTCATGGCCATTCTTGCAGGAGTAAGGTGGTATCACATTGTGGTTTTGATTTGCATTTCCCTGATCATTACTGATGTGATGTTGAGCATTTTTTTCATATGTTTGTTGGTCGTTTGTATATCTTCTTTTTTCATTTGTTATTTATTATAGAGACAGGGTCTCACTATGTTGCCCAGGTTGGCCTTGAACTCTTGGGCTCAAGTGATCCACCTGCCTTGGCCTCCCAAAGTGCTGGGATTACAGGCATGAGCCGCTGCATCCACTGCCCTCCTCTTTTTTTTTTTTTAATAAGAGGGAGGAACCGCAGGCAGTATCTAGCTAGAATTGCTCAACTTTGATTTGTTTTCCTTCTGTTTGCTTATTTGTTTATTTAATATTACAATTAACATATTTATGGCAACCAGTGCTGGCTCTCCATTTAGGGTGGTGACATAAAATCTTAAAATACACATTTTTAAGTAATAAAGATGAGTCGATTAAGAAATAAAACAAGCACATCCCAGCTGAGGTGGGGTGGACTGGCTGTCAGGGAAAGCTGGCCCCAGAGCCTGCTGTGGTTGATGGGTTTGAATTCACATCTTGTCCAAGCAATGTTTTCTCTCTGTGCCCACAAACCTTGTTCCCTTCCTGCACTTTTCTGTTTTCATTATTCATCTTTTTTTTGAGATGGAGTCTCGCTCTTGTCACCCAGGCTGGAGTGCAGTGGCCCGATCTTGGCTTACTGCAACCTCCACCTCCCGAGTTCAAGCAATTCTCCTGCCTCAGCTTCCTGAGTAGCTGGGATTACAGGCGCTCGCCACCACACCAGGCTAATTTTTTGTATTTTTAGTAGAGACGGGATTTCGCCATGTTGGCCAGGCTGGTCTTGAACTTCTGACCTCAGGTGATTTGCCTGCCTTGGCCTCCCAAAATCCTGGGATTACAGGAGTGAGCCATAGCGCCTGGCTAGTTTTCATTGCTCATCTCAATCACATCCCTGTTGTCTGTGGCTTGACAGACTTCATACCAGTCCATCAGGCCACATGCCACACTCCTGAAACCTTATTCTCCATGGTTAAGAGAGAAGGGAGGTGGCCTCCTTCCCTCTTGCCCTGTCTCAACTTGTCCCTTCCCTTTGACATTCCTCAGTGCACCCACTCTATCCAGATCTGACATGGGGACCTATGGCTTCTATTCCTATCCCTCCACGGCTTGATTTAACACATTCATTCTGCTGGCTGTGTGTGCCTCTCATGTGCCTCTATGGGGGTCTAGCTGCCTAGACTGGAAGCTCCCAGAGGACAGTGATGGCCCCTATTATAGAGAGCAACTACCAGTCTCTAGATCTCCTGGTTGGCCCAGGAGAATCGTAGTTGATGTCCATTGTCCTGGCATAGTTATTACTAGTGTCCCCCTCTGGCTCTCAAAAGCGTTATGGTGGCCAGGCGTGATTCATGCCTGTAATCCCAGCACTTTGGGAGGTCGAGGCAGGTGAATCACCTGAAGTCAGAGTTCAAGACCAGCCTGGCCAATATGGTGAAACCCTATCTCTACTAAAAATACAGAAATTAGCTGGGCCTGGTGGCGCGCACCTGTAATCCCAGCTACTCAGGAGGCTGAGGCAGGAGAATCGCTTGAACCCAGGAGGCGGAGGTTGCAGTGAGCTGAGATTGTGCCACTGCACTCCAGTCTGGGCGACGAGTAAAACTCCATCTCAAAAAAAAAAAAAAAAAAAAGGTTGTGGCTTAGTTGATGCATTTTCCAGCCATCCTGCTATAATGCCATTTAGCACAGCCTTATGCATTTAGGAGCCTATACGTTTCTGATCATGTTGAAGAGTATTTGTCTCTGTTATGTGATAGTCTGAGGCCCTAAGAGATGACAAGACAGAAAGGATGCCTCTTGTTTGAATTCTAAAGAACTCTAAGCAACAAGACAGAACACTCCCCTACCTCTGCCACCGTCTGTTCATCTCTTCATCAAATGGTCCCCACCCAAGATCCACACTGGAGAGGAGGGCATGCAGGATGGAAGTTAGACCATGTTCATGGACACAATCCCCCCAAAGGTAGTGTCTGGCAGTGAGGTCTCTTGACCCTCTGCACTAAGGCTCTGAAAGGTTTGAGCTCCCATATGAGGCTTGACCCTGGTGGTGTGGGCCCTGGTGTTACCTGGAAGCTATAGAGAACCGCGATATTGATCTCCACCAGCGCCTGGTCCTTCCACAGGGAGGACGTCTTCCTCATGTCTAAGTTCATCTTCTTGGCCACTTCCTGGAAGAGGAAGGAAACACAGATTTACAGGCTGGAGTATCTCTGGATTTCAGATTGAAGAGGGACAGGGCTAGTGGCATGAAAGAATTTCTTTTCTTTTCTTATAAATGGAGTCTCACTTTATCGCCCAGGTTGGAGTGCCGTGGTATGATCTCGGCTCACTGCAACCTCCACCTCCCGGGTTCAAGTGATTCTCCTGCCTCAGCCTCCTGAGTAGCTGGGATTACAGGTATCTGCCACTATGCCTGGCTAAGTTTTTGTATTTTTAGTAGAGATGGAGTTTCACCATGTTGGCCATGTCTCAAACTCCTGGCCTCAAGTAATCTACCTGCCTTGGCCTCCCAAAGTGCTGGGATTATAGGCATGAGCCACCTTGCCTGGCCAAGAATTTCTTAATTAATTAATCAACTAATTCATAGACTAATAAACTCACTCATTCAAAAATTTTTTATTGATCTGTTGGACTAGGTATGAAATAAAAATGTAAAAATATTTAAAAAGTTACAATCTTTATTGAGAACCTACCAGCAGCAGGAAACTAGAGACTTGGTTGGCCCTTTAATTATTAAGCTTGTATTCTAATGGGGGACAGAGACACTTAATATAGTGGTAGGTGCTAATTCCTAGAAGAAAATAAGGAAATGGGAAGAAGAGGGATATAGGGGCTGGGCTAATTCAGCCGGGGTAGTCAGGGAAGGCCCACTGTGGAGACAGCATGCAAGGCGAGGCCTAAGTGATGAGAAGCAGTCAGATATCCGCAGATCTGGGGAGGGAGTGCTCTAGGCAGAGGTGGCAGCAACAGCAAAGGCCCTGGGGTGGGATCAGGCTTGGACTATCTTACATACAGAAAGAAGGCCAGAGGGTGCTTGGAGGGTGGTACATAAGGGGTAGTTGGTGGGAGTGAGACAGAACTAGCTGGTGTAAGATCTTGAAAGACAGGCCAAGGAGTCAGGATGTTATTCCAGATGTGATAGGCACAGGGGGCAGGATCTCTGGAGCATTTTTTTTTTTTTTTTTTTTTTTAGATGGAGTCTTGCTCTGTCGGCAGGCTGGAGTGCAGTGGTGTAATCTCGGCTCACTGCAACCTCTGCCTCCTGGGTTCAAGTGATTCTCCTGCCTCAGCCTCCCAAGTAGCTGGGACTACAGGTGTGTACCACCACGCCCAGCTAATTTTTGTAATTTTAGTAGAGATGGGATTTCACCATGTTGGCTAGGATGGTCTCGATCTCTTGACACTGTGATCCACCCACCTCAGCTTCCCAAAGTGCTGGGATTACAGGCGTGAGCCGCTGCACCCAGCCTCGGGAGCATTTTAACAGAGATGTGGGTCTGTGAGTGCATCATCTGCTTTCTAGTAGGAAAAGCTCTTCATCCACCCTACTCTACCCCTAGAGTGGTCACGACCTAGCATCTAGGCCATGGGTGCTTTGAGCTCATGAGGCCCCTGCCAGACTCCATCTGACAGATGAGGAAACTGAGGCTCAGAGAAGTGCCTGGACTTGTCCAGTGTCCACAGAACCAGCTAGCCTCAGAGCTGGAGCCCAGGGAGATGCCTAATATCTAAGACCTTGGAGCTGCTCTCCAAGCAGCTGATGCCTTTGGTAAAATTACTTGCAAAAAAAGGAACTCATGACATGCATGTTACAGCTAAGGCAGAAGCAGGAGCTGGCGTGAGGAGCAGGGAAGACTCAATAGCAAGTGCATTAATTAAAGCCCTGCTTTTCACTTCCTCTGTCAATACTAGTCACTGGTGGGAACCCAGGTCTCATTATGGGACTAGAATGCAGCAATTTCTTGGGTTTGGGTAAACTGCTCCCAGACCCAGCTGTCAATGTTTGTACATCATGGCAGGTGGAATTGGAGGGTTGGGTGGGAGAAAGGCTCATTTCAGTTACCCGGAGACTACTCTTTGCAACTGAAATGTAAACAGAAATCAGAGAGCCGACTTATTAACTCACTCTTTGAGGCTGAGGCATTAGTTTCTGCTTGGGGTCTCTATCAGTGACACATTTGCAGGAAGTATACATATAATAAAGCTGGAGTGTATGACAGAGGAAAGTACACACACAGAGGAAAGTATGTATAGAAGAACAATGCTATTGTTATTTTATGCATTATTTTGGTTACAAGAATAGAAATTAATTGCAGGGGGGAAAAATCTCCTTAAAAAATAATCCCCAAATGCAAGTTGAGCCACATCTACGAAAACTGCCTGAAACATTTTTTCCTTCCTGCCAGAAGTTTGCATGCATTAGTGGTTGTTTAGGCTGGGCGTGGTCGCTCACCCCTGTAATCCCAGCACTTTGGGAGGCCAAGGTGGGTGGATCACCTGAGGTCAGGAGTTTGAGACCAGCCTGGCCAACATGGTGAAACCCCATCTTTACCAAAAATAATAATTAAAAAAATTAGCCGGGTATGGTGGTGGGTACCTGTAGTCCCAGCTACTTGGGAGGCTGAGGCAGGAGAATTGCTTAAACCCGCAAAGTGGAGGTTGCAGTGAGCCAAGATCGCACCACTGCATTCAAGCCTGGGTGACAGAGCGAGACTCCAATCCCCTACCCCCCCAAAAAAAGAAAGACAGAAAAAAGAAGTTTGCATGCATCAGTGGTTGTCCAGAAGAATCTCCTAGGGAACTTTGCAAAAATGCAGATACCCAGGGCCCACCCCAGACCTATGACATCAGAACCCCGATGAGTGGGACCCAAGCATCGCGAAGCCCCCCAGGTACCCTCCGATGTGTGGCAAAGCTGAGGATCCCTGGCATCTGTTTTCCACAGTGATACCAGTGGCTTTTTTTTTTTTTTTTCTTTGAGATGGAGTCTCGCTCTGTCGCCCAGGCTGGAGTGCAGTGGCGCAATCTCAGTTCACTGCAACTTCCGCCTTCCCAGTTCAAGTGATTCTCCTGGCTCAACCTCCTGAGTAGCTGGGATTATAGGTGCACGCCACCATGCCTGGCTAATTTTTCTATTTTTAGTAGAGACAGGGTTTCACCATGTTGGTCAGGCTGGTCGCAAACTCCAGGCTGTGATCCGCCTGCCTCGGCCTCCCAAAGTGCTGGGATTACAGGTGTGAGCCGCCGCGCCCAGCCAACCAGTGGATTTTTAACAACACAAACCTCATGCTCGGTTCTGGGTTCTAATCTTGGTTCTGTGCCTTAGTTCCTGTGTGACACAGGCCTGGTCCTTAACTTCTCTGTTTTTCGGGGCCCTCTTTTGAAACAAATCCAACAGCAGCAGAGTGTTGTCAGAGACATTTGCTGACAAAAATGCAGCAATCATGATGCTTTCACCAAAGTTGGGCTTCAGGAAGCACCGCTCCAGCACTTTTTAGTAGATACGGATGACTCAGCCCGGGAGGGAATCAGACCCTCCGCCGAGAAATGCTTAGAGTAGGGAACCACTGCCAACCCTCCTCCCTTGTTTTTTAGAAAAGACACTAAATACGTCCCGAATTTGTCAGTCATCCTCAAGCTCTTCTAACAAGATTTAAGACTGAGAGGCAGTGGAGTGGGGTGGTAATGAACTTGGACCATAAAGTCAAACCAGATACACGTCCCAGCCCTGCTGCCCGCTAGCTGTGTGACCTTGAGCTTGTCATCTGTCGAAGGGGGATTCTCATACCTCAAGGTTCAGGTGAGGATTAAATGAGAATGGAACACAGAAACAGTGCTTCGAATGGTGTTAGCACATGCTATGTGCTATGTGTGTGTTTGCTGTCATTTTCATCATCGTTAAAGACATGGATGCCACTGGCACTTCCAGGGGCTTCTCTGGAACTGCAGTTCTATTCTAACCCCTTCAAGTTTCCAAGCTACCAAGCTCATCGTGGAGAAAGGGACTGCTGAGCTGGCACCCTCTCCTATGTGCTTTTCCCTGTGGTGACCAGACAGGGTCCTTACCTCCAGGATATTGTAGCGGGAGTTGTCACAGTAGTCGCGGACACCAATCTCTGTGCCCATGTACCAGCCACTGAAGGGACAGGCGCTGAACTCCAGGCCGCCAATCTCCAGGAGCATGTTGGACACGGCAGGGAGGCCGTACCACTTCAGCCCCAGGTCCTTGAACCACTCAAACCTGCAGGGAGCAACAGGGCCCAGCTCACCTGGAGCAGATGTCTCATGGGCAGGACAGCTTGAATCTAGAGAGGCTGAAATGCCAAGGATTGAGTGGGACTGACAAGGTCAGAATACGGTTCCTGGGCCCTGCTTCAGATCCGTGCAATCACAGGTTCTGCAGCTCGGGCCTGAGAATGTACATTGTTAACATATTTCTCAGGTGTTTCGGATGGATATCCAGGCCTGGAAACTACTGCCTTAGGCTGCCGTTTCTCTCCCAAACCCACCCTGAAAGTGAGTCCAGGAGAAAGTGTGGGGACCTCTCTCCTGCTTCCCTGACTGAGTACCCTCCTACCCTCAGGGCCTTTGCACAGGCAGCCCCTTCCTCCTGGGATCTTCTCCCTTCCTTCTGTGCTTTCAGTTCTTACTCATACTTTAATTTTCAGCTAAAATCATGCTTATTCTGGAAAGCCTTCCCTGAGGCCCAGCTGGTCAGGGGATTTCATCCTAGGTACCATGAATTTTATTTGCAGCACTTTATTAAAATTAAGTGGTTATTTGAGTAATTATGTGTATAAGCACTTCTCGTCCTTGAGATCATAAGCACCGTGGGGGCAGGGATTGAGTCAGCCCCGAAGCTAGCACAATGCCTGGCCTGCATGGGGAACAATGAACTGTGCTGGATGAGCCAATAAGTGAATGAATAAACGTAGAGGCTACATTTCACCAAGGAACTGGGTGAGTTCCCAGATATCAGGGAGTGTCAGAAGCCTCAGCGCACCTGCTCCCTCTCCAAGGCTGGGGCTAGGGTGAGGCAGATGTGGCATTATCCTTGGGTGTAAAATTTAAGTCGCGGGAGCTATTAGCTTGGTGCAAAAGTTGGTTGTGGTTTTGCAATTACTTATGAACCAATCTAATGGTTTCTCTCTCTTAAGTTTACTTTTGCCATTAAAAGTAATGGCAAAAATCACAATTACTTTTGCATCAACCTAATAAAAACTCAATAATTAATATCAGTGCTATTATTTATCTATACAATATTTTAAATTAAGGCAACATTTAAAAAATCAAAATGTATGCATATATATGATGAACAATGACGTAGGATTCCACCCTATACTTGTATGGTACCTTGTTCATCTCACCCTAATCTCAGTCCTGAGCTGGATCCTATCTTTATTGAAAATGTTGATATATTGTTCATCATGTGCTTTTTTTTTTTAAAAAAAAGTTAACTTTGAGACCAGAAACTATAAAACTACTAGAAGAAAACATCAGGGAAATGCTTCAGGATATTGATCTGGGAAAGGATTTTATGAATAAGACCTCAAAAGCACAGGCAAAAAAGCAAAAATAAATACACAGGATTATATTAAACTAAAAAAATGTCTGCAGAGCAAAGAAACAAGCATCAGAGTGAAAAGACAACCTAAAGAATGGGAGAAAATATTTGAAAACTATTCATCCACCAAGGGATTAATATCCAGAATATACAAGGAACTCAAACATTTCAAAAGCAAAAAACCCAAACAATTGGATTAAAAAATGGGCACTTGCTCTGAACAGACATTTCTCCAAAGAAGACAGATAACCAACAAATACAGGAAAAAATACTTAACATCACTCATCATCAGGGACATGCAAATGAAACCCACAATGAGATAACATCTTAGTGCAGGACGGCAATTATAAAAAGACAAAAAATAACAAATGCTGGTGAGGTTGCAGAGAAAAGGGAACTCTTAAACACTGTTGGTGGGAATATAGGCTAGCACAGGAGTATGCAGAACTGTACGGCAGATCCTCAAAAAACTACAAATAGAACTACCACGAGATCCAGCAATCCCACCAGTGGCCACTTACCCAAAGGAAAGGAAATCAGGTTGGGCGCAGTGGCTCACGCCTGTAATCCCAGCACTTTGGGAGGCTGAGGCAGGCAGATCATTTGAGGTCAGGGGTTCGAGACCAGCCTGACCAACATGGTGAACCCCCGTCTCTACTAAAAATACAAAAATTAGCTGGGTGTGGTTGTGTGTGCCTGTAGTCCCAGCTACTTGGGAGGCTGAGGCAGAATGGCTTGAACCTGGGAGGTGGAGGTTGCAGTGAGCCAAGATCGCACCACTGCCTGGGCTGGAGTGAGACTCTGTCTCGAAAAAAAAAAAAAAAAAGGGAAAGAGCATCAATATGTCAAAGTGATATCTACATCTCCATGTTTATTGCAGCACTATTCACAGTAGCCAAGATATGGAATCAACCTACATGTCTAACAACGGATGAATGGATAAAGAAAATGTGTGAGGTAAAGAAAATCCGTGAGATATACATATATATATATATAAAATATATATTGACTATAGTCAATAATAACATAATTGTATGTTTCAAAATAACTTAAAGAGTATAATTTGATTGTTTGTAACTCAAAGGATGTTTGAGGGGATAAATACCCCATTCTCCACAATGTGCTTATTTCACATTGCAAGCCCATATCGAAACGTCTTATGTACCACATAAATATATACATAGATAAATACATATATAAAAATATACACACCTACTATCTACCCAAAAAAATTAAAAGTAGTAATAAAAAAAAAACTCTACCAGGTCTGGTATGGATCAAGTTCAAAAGAAATTTGGAGTCATGAACTCCAAATTAATTTATCTATCTATCTATCTATCTATCTATCTATCTATCTATCTATCTATCTATCTATCTATCTCCACACTGGAATACCATTCAGCCACAAAAAAGAATGAAACCATGTCACTCACAGCAACATGGACAGAACTGGAAGACATTATGTTAAGTGAAATGAACCAGGAACCAACAGTTAAACACTGAATATTCTCACTCATAGGTGGAAGCTAAAAAAAAAATTGATCTCATAGAAGTAAAAAGTAGAACAGAGGATGCTGGAGGCTGGGAGGTGGAGGAAGAAGGGGGAATGGGGAGTGATTTGCTAAAGGATACAAAATTACAGCTAGAAAGGAATAAGTTCTACTGTTCTATACCACTGTAGGATGACTATAATTAACATTAGCATACATTTTCAAATAGTTAGAAGAAAGGATATTGAATGTTTCCAATACAAACGATAAGTGTTTGAGACAATGAGTGTGTTAATTACCTTGATCTGATCACTACACATTATATATATTAAAACATCGTTATATATCTCATGAATATATGCAATTATACATCAATTAGAAAAACAGAATGAAATATTAATTTTGATTTAAAAATATTGCATTCTTATATTTATCTTGATTATTATTGAGTGTGTTAGCAACCCCCTCGATTTTATTCAATCCCAGGTGTGAGTCTAGTGCCTCACAGCGGGTGTCCTTCACTCTCAAAGGGCAAATGCTGTTTGTGTTGCTGCCCTGAGACCTTGAAGCAACTTTATGACTCCAAATTCCTTTTGAACTTGATCCACACCAAGTTCTATAGAGTTTTTTTATTATTATTATTTTTAATTTTTGTGGGTACATAGCAGGCGCATGTATTTATGGGGTACATGAGATGTTTTGACGCAGACCTGCAATGTGAAATAAGCACATCAGGGAGAATGGGGTATCCATCCCCTCAAGCAGTTATCCTTTGAGTTACAAATAATCCAATTACATTCTTTATTTTAAAATGTACAATTATGTTATTATTGACTAGAGTCATCCTGTTGTGCTATCAAATAATAGGTTGTATTCATTCTTTCTAAATATTTATTTTTTGAGATGGGGTCTTGCTCTGTTGCCCAGGCTGGAGTGCAGTGGCACGATCTGGGCTCAACTGCAACCGCTGCTTCCCAGATTCAAGCAATTCTCCTGCCTCAGCATCCCAAGTAGCTGGGATTATAGGCACGTGCCACCATGCCCAGGGAATTTTTGTATTTTTAGTAGAGATAGAGTTTTGCCATATTGGCCAGGATGGCCTCGAACTCCTGACCTCAGATGATCCTCCTGCTTTGGTCTCCCAAAGTGCTGGAATTACAGGCGTGAGCCACCGTGCCAGGTCTCTATTTTTTTTTTTATATACCTCTTTTTTTTTGAGACGGAGTCTCGCTCTGTCGCCCAGGCTGGAATGCAGTGGCCGGATCTCAGCTCACTGCAAGCTCCGCCTCCCGGGTTTACGCCATTCTCCTGCCTCAGCCTCCCGAGTAGCTGGGACTACAGGCGCCCGCCACGTTGCCCGGCTAGTATTTTTGTATTTTTTTAGTAGAGACGGGGTTTCACCGTGTTAGCCAGGACGGTCTCGATCTCCTGACCTCGTGATCCGCCCGTCTCGGCCTCCCAAAGTGCTGGGATTACAGGCTTGAGCCACCGCGCCCAGCCTATATACCTCTTAACTGTCCCAATCTTCCCCTCACCCCCTTCCCAACCTCTGGTAACCATCCTTCTACTCTTCATATCCATGAGTTCCATTGTTTTGATTTTTAAATCTTATAAATAAGTAAGAACATGTGATGTTTGTCTTTCTCTGCCAGCCTTATTTCACTTAACGTAATGATCTCCGGTTCCATCCATGTCGTTGCAAATGACTGGATCTCATTCTTTTTTATGGCTGAATAGTACTTCATTGTGTATCTGTGCCACATTTTCTTTATCTATTCACCTGTTAATGGACACTTAAGTTGCTTCCTTAGTGTTGCAGCTATCGTAAACAGTGCTGCAAGAAACACAGGTATGCAGATATCTCTTTGATATACTGATTTCCTTTCTTTTGCGTATATACCCAGCAGTGGGATTGTCGGATCATATGGTAGCTCAATTTTTAGTTTTGTGAGGAACTCCAAACTGCCCTCCATAGTGGTTGTACTAATTTACATTGCCACCAACAGTGTACAAGGGTTCCCTTTTCTTCACATCTTTGCCAGCATTTGTTATTGCCTGTCTTTTGGATAAGCCATTGTAACTGAGGTGAGATGCTATCTCATTGTAGTTTTGATTTGCATTTCAATTGAGAGAACTGCTTAAAACTCTACAGGACTGGATCATCAGATCCTATAGAGTTTTAAACAGTTCTCTCAATTGAAAATGTGGGTCAGGTACAGTGGCTCATGCCTGTAATGCCAGCACTTTGGGAGGCTGCGGCGGGAGGATCACTTGAACCCAGGAGTCCAAGACCGGCCTGGACAACATGGCAAAACCCCGTCTCTACAAAAAATACAAAAATTAGCCAAGCATGGCGGTGTGTGGCTGTAATTCCAGTTACTTGCAGGGGCTGAGGCGGGCGGATCACTTGAGCCCAGCAGGTCGAGGCTGCAATGAGTCACGTTGGTGCCACTGTGCTCCAGCCCGGGCAACAGCGGCAGACCCTGTCTCAAAAAAAAAAAAAAAAGAAAAAGGAAAAGGAAAAGAAAAAGCATGCTCACAACAAGACAGTATAGTGCTTCTGCTCTTTCAATGCTTAGGGCTGGAAGAACGGCAGGTCCTTGTTAATGGCTTAGGAGTGAGATGCTTCAGGAAAGGTGGTGGTCTCTGGGCTGGTCAAAGAGGTCTTTTTGTTCCTTGAGGGAACTCACTCTGCCCAAGCCCACAGTGAGGACAGGAACCAAGCCCCCCTTTCCCCTTTCAGCTTCTCTCTGGACTAGAAAGAAAGCCAGGGGGGACGGGGCTGGGCAAAGAGGGGCACTGGGCAAACCCACTCACCCTCTCCCACCCCTTGCCGGTCCCTCTTACTTGGGGTGCCTGATGGGAACTTCCAACACCAGCTCTGGAGGAATCTGGAAGAGCTCAGGGTCATTGCCGTTGGCCTGAAGCAGGAGCGGCAGGACGTCGAAGCGGCCTCTCGGAGGTTTCCAGCCCTGCTGTATGCAAATCTGCAAGCAGACCCGGCCAGGTAATGCCACTGTAACCCACACCCTACAAACATGACCCTTATGTGGGAAGCGGGGGTGGGGTGGATAGAGATTCAAATGCAAGCCCCCAGGAGACATTTCCTCTGGAGGCTCTTGGATCACGTCACCTGCTTTATAAAGTTCTCCCTGACATCATCATGTATTAGGTTGGTGCAAAAGTAATTGTGGGTTTTGCCATTACTTTTAATAGCAAAAACCACAATTACTTTTGCACTAACCTAGTAACTAGCATGATTTCTCATGGGCCCACAGGACAGAGGCAAACCCTTCCTCTGGCACTGAGCGTTGTTTTCCGGGTCTTCCCTGCCCACTGGAATTTCTAGAGGGCAAGGGCTGAATCTGACTAACAAGCGCATCTGCAGGTTGCCAGTTCCGTGTTTGTATTAGGTGTTGTAAGATACAAAGAAAATCTGCTGAATTTGATGAAGGCAGATGTATTAGAATTACAGTATAAAATGCATTTGTTAGAGCAGCTGTCCAATAAAAATATAATGCAAGCCACCTAAGTAATTAAAACTTTCTAGTAGCCACATTAGGAAAAAAAACAACAGGTGAAAATAATTTTGATTTTATCTTTTTTTGCTAGGCTTCTTCAAATCACAGGAGAAAATAATTTTAATAATATACTCATCTTAAATAAAGTTCAACAATGTCCTTGATATTAATATTAATTTATTAAGAGTATATTAAAATATTACTATCATATATTCTAATTATATATTTGACATTAAAATTAAATATGTAACACACTTATTCATCCAATAAATATATCAAATAATACATTAAATATCAACATTAATTTATTAATAATAAATTATTATGAGTGTATTTAAATATATTAACATTAAAATTAAGATATACTTATTAATCCAGTGAATCTATTCATTTGTTAATAAATATATTATCCTAATGTATCCATATTATTACTATTTCAACATCAAAAATGATCAACGGGCCGAGCATGGTGGCTCATGCCTGTAATCCCAGCACTTTGGGAGGCTGAGGTGGGCGGATCATGAGGTCAGGAGATCGAGACCATCCTGGTCAACATGGTGAAAGCCTGTCTCTACTAAAATACAAAAAATTAGTTGGGCATGGTGGTGCACATCTGTACTCCCAGCTACTCAGGAGGCGGAGGCAGGAGAATTGCTTGAACCCAGAGTTGCAGTAAGCTGAGATTGCACCACTGCACTCCAGCCTGGCAACAGGGTGAGACTATGTCTCAAAAAAAAAAAAAAGATCAATGAGTTATTTCCCTCTCTTTTTTGGACTCAGACTTTGAGATCCAGTGTATATTTTCTCTTATGACACATCTCAACTGAGACTGGCCACATTTCAAGTGACCAACAGCCACAGGTGTCCCTATTAGGGCAGGGTTAGAGGGTTTCAAAATGTAAAATTACATGGTTAGGTTTGGAATGATTCTTTGTGCTTAGTAAAAAGAGGAAGCACCAAATCATGGTATAGGAGAACACGTCCTGCTCAGCAAGGTTTCCAGAGATGGAGCGAGAGGAAGAGTTTGGGGCGTTTATGTTCTGGCGACCACGAAGACAAGGTCAGCCAAGTACACAGCGCTCAGCCAAGTGGAGCAGGGAGTCTGAGCCTGGCTGCCTCTAAAACGGCACAGGTGCAGCTCTTGGTTGCCCTGGTTACAGTCCCCTCCTCATGAGAATAACATTTTCATAAGAAAAGCCACATGCAAACGAAGTTGGCAGCCAGGAGGGAGTGGAGAAGCCCTTAGCTTTGCCAGCTACATCTTCAAGGAGGTACCACCGGGGAGGGGCTTGAGCAAAGGACAATAGTGAAATTCAGCAGGGTATGAGTTGGGTGATAAAGGAAAGGTGGTAGCAGGCCTGTGTGCCTGAGATCATTCTAGACCCAGGATGTGATTGTGCTGTCCTGTGGGCATGGTCCGTATAAGCTACCATGTCTTACCTGTACTACCTGCCCACGCTACCACCTGGAAGGAACCCTGGGCTGGGAGATGGTGGTAGTCACTTTCCTGGTGGCTTTTATGAACTGACTTGGGCTACCAGTAACTGTAGTGATATTGGTGACAGGCAAAGTCAAGCCTACTCAAAGGCTCGGGTGGCTCAAATTGTCATATCAATGAATGAATGAATGATATGAAACTGACATATCTCGTAACTCAGAAAAGGTGGATGCCAGATATGGCTTCCATTTCTCGGCTCTTCCTTTCCTGGTGACAGGCAGGAAGTTTGGACTGTAGTTCTAGCTTTTCTTTTCTACTCATTTAGCAGTCTTTTTTTTTTTTTTTTTTTGAGATGGAGTCTCACTCTGTTGCCCAGGCTGGAGTGCAATGGGGCGATCTCTGCTCACCACAACCTCTGCCTCCCAGGTTCAAGGGATTCTCCTGTCTCAGCTTCCCGAGTAGTTGGGATTACAGGTACGTGCCACCACGCCCGGCTAATTTTTGTATTTTAGTAGAGACGGGGTTTCACCATGCTGGCCAAGCTGGTCTCGAACTCCCAGCCTCAAGCGATCCGCCCCCCCTCAGCCTCCCAAAGTGCTGGGATTACAGGCGTGAGCCACCGCACCCGGCCCATTTAGCAGTCTTGAATAACTCACTTGGCCTTAGTGAGACTCGGTCTACCCATCTGTGAAATGGGAGAACAGTTCCCATCAGGAGGGCTGAGTGACCAAATGTCCAGCTGTAAAATAATTAGAATGGGGAACAGCCTGATGGAGAAGTAGGTTTGGAGAAGAGTAAACGACCCCATTGGCGGCTGTCCCTGTGACGATAGTATTAAGGCCAAAAAAGTCTGTGGGTAAAGTCTGGGGACGTAAAAGCCCATGTTGGGGCAGGGTAGGGGGCGGAAACGCTCGCACCTCTGTGAACTGCACGTTGGCCGGGTCCCCCAGGGTGGAGCCATCGGGCTGCTTGTAGCCAGCGTAGCGGATGAGCTGGGAGTTCCAGACTCGGAAGTCGTGCTTGCCATCTGTCCTCTGGGGGAATATGGTGATGGCAGACCTGCGGTGGAGAGAGGGGAACAGCCGGCATCAGGGCGGGACTTGCGCTGTGGGAATATACTAAACATGGTGCCACCCAGGGCCACAGCCGCTTGAGCCTCAGGGTGGATTACCTCCGTGCCAAGGTCCTCAGCGCCAATGGAGCGGCGGTCGGAAGGGAGGGGCCATGCTCTGTTCCTCCACCGGAACTATGGTGTGAGGAAAACGGTGGAGGGGGTGGGAGGCCCCATGCCACCATGCTGAAGGAAAGAATCTCTTTCTAGCTGGAGACTTTTAAATAATACTGACTTGAGCCAGTCTTCCAAAGGGTTATTTTGCAGCCAGTCATTTCCATGGCAACATCAGACCCTGTTTCCCTTTAAGAATGCACTATGTGCCCGGGCGGTGGCTCACCCCTATAATCCCAACACTTGGGGAGGCCGAGGCGGGTGGACCATGAGATCAGGTGTTCGAGACCAGCCTGGCCAACATAGTGAAACCCCGTCTCTATTCAAAATACAAAAAATTAGCTGGGTGTGGTGGTGCACACCTGTAATCCCAGCTACTTGGGAGGCTGAGGCAGGAGAATCGCTTGAACCTGGGAGGCCGAGGTTTCAGTAAGCCAAGATCACACCACTGCACTCCAGCCTGGGCAACAGAGTGAGACTCCATCTCAAAAAATAAAAATAAAATAAAAATAAAAAAAGAATGCACTACAGGCCAGGCATGTTGGCTCATGCCTATAATCCCAGCACTTTGGGAGGCCAAGGCAGGCGGATCACGAGGACAAGAGATGGAGACCATCTTGGCATACATGGTGAAACTCTGTCTCTA
>NW_012121709.1:5582032-5584115 GCF_000951035.1 Colobus angolensis palliatus
TTTATTTAAAAGAAAACTGCAGGTCACTAGCCATTGGCTTCACCTGCCTAAACAGGCAACAGTGAAGGCTGTATTCTTTTATTAATTGTGGAAAGCTGTTGTCTGCTGAAGGTCCTATCTGGAGCCCTAGTCTCTCTGTTAAAAGGGAGATCAGCAAGTATTAGGTGTTAACAATATCTTAGCACCCAACTGAGCCTTTCTCCTCGACATCATCATCAGGGTTGGAAAAAAAAAAAAAAAGAATAAAAAAGGAAAATAACTTTCTTATGATGTAGTTCAATGTCATCTCATAGCAGGAGCTCTTGCCAGCTGGACTCATTGGTCCCCCATCCCAGGCTATGGAAACACGGTCCTGGCTTCTTGTGTCAACACAAAGATGGCATCTCGGGTCCAACTCGTTGCTTCTAGATCTTCTCACATAAACATTTCTGTCCAGAACTGTGTCCCTGCTAATCCCCTTGGCTGGAAACCCCCCTCTTCCATTTTACGTCCAAGTTCAAGACCTGATTCAAATCCGCTTCCTCCATACAGCAAGCCCTGTCTCATCTAGTTTCACAGGGCCTTCTTTCTGAGCATGGTTTTTAGGTCTCACTCTCTACACAAGACAATGTAGCATGTAATTCTGCAGGGGTGATGCATCACAGCTGAAGGTGAGTCTAGAATCCAGGCTGAAGGCCAAAATCACATGGAGTCAAAGATGCTCTTAAAGATCTCTTAACAGAGGCGCCATTTTGGAGATGAACACACAGTGAGTCAAACAGTTTTCCCTCCAGCACTAAAACACATTGCTGTTTCTCTGGTTGAACATCCGATAAAGGGTGTTTGTGTAATGTGGATATTTTTAAAGTGTGTTTAGAAACACCAGAATCACACACAGTGAGTGGGGTGTGATGCCTACTCTATGTGCAGAAACTGAGACCAACGGAAGAACCAGAACACGTATCTATGCCTCTACTCTCCTGAGCACAGTGTAAACCTGCATCTCTCCCTCTCTTCTTCTCTCTGCTATCCTTCCCCTCTTATGCATAGATTATTCCTATCACATGATATACATTTTTTTTTTTTTTGAGACAGTCTCACTCTGTCACCCAGGCTGGAGTGCAGTGGTGCAACCTCGGCTCACTGCAACCTCCACCTCCTCGGTTCAAGCAATCCTCCCACCTTAGTCTCACAAGTAGCTGAGACTACAGGCACACTTCAGCACGTCCTACTAATTTTTTGCATTTTCTGTAGAGATGGGGTTTCATCACATTGCCCAGGCTGGTCTCGAACTCTTGAGCTCAAGTGATCCATTCACCTTGGCCTCCCATCTTGCTGGGATTTCAGGCGTGAGCCATAGCGCCCGGCTGCATGGTATACATTCTTATATAGTTCTCATCATTTTCAGACATGAGGGTTAAAATTATAAAAAGAAAAAGAATCTGCTGAATGTTTTCTTTAATAGATCTCACAAAGACCCCCTAATACAGCAGTGAAAAAAGGGGAGGTGCACTGCTGGGCCTGGGGTGACCATAGTCAGAACCTGCTCACAGCCCCATTTGAAAACTACCAGAAGAGACGAGGCGTGGTGGCTCACACCTGTGATCCCAGCTCTTTGGGAGGCCGAGGCAGGTAGATCAGCTGAGGTCAGGAGTTTGAAACCAGCCTGGCCAACATGGTGAAACCCCGTCTCTACTAAAAATACAAAATTTAGCTGGGCATGGTGGTGCGTACCTGTAATCCCAGATACTCGGGAGGCTGAGGCAGGAAAATTGTTTGAACCTGGGAGGTGGAGGTTGCAGTGAGCCAAGATCGTGCCACTGTACTCCAACCTGGGTGACAGAGCAAGACTCTGTCTCAAAAAAAAGAAAAAAAAAAGGGAATCCACCAGCAGAAGAGCCCAAGAGCCCATAAACTCCTTGAGGGCCTAACTTTGAAGAGCCCATAAACTCCTTGAGGACCTAAACCAGAAGAGCCCATAAACTCCTTGAGGACCTGGCCTAACCAGGTCCAGATACACAGGAGGGTTCTTTAATATTCTTTAAGGGGTGAGGTCTCCAGGAAAAGAGTTGTCTTGGGAAAGAGACCTAAATACCAATTCCTC
>NW_012121709.1:5589510-5594924 GCF_000951035.1 Colobus angolensis palliatus
TCCCTTTGTTGGTGGCATACTTGACGTGGTTGCAGATGTAGTTGAACATCCCGTGGGCTGTGGTGCAGTCGCGAGCATCGAATACCTGGAAGAGGCGCAGGGCGGAACTGATTGCCTCTTCTTTCCCTCTCTAGCTCCCCAGCGCAATCTTCCCATTTTAGGAGAACCCAGATCCCACTCCAGTTGCTGCTCCATTGGTGAAGTGGGCACCTTATTACTGAGTCCCAGGCTGCATTTTATATTTTCTCTTTTCTATCCTAATAACCAAGGCCAATTTGAGCAGAAAAAAAAATCCCCTAAAAGTAGGCATGGCATGTAAGTGAATGTGGGAAAGGAATACTAAATGAAGGGGAGTTTAAATGGGCTGGTTACATTTCCTGTTAGGTTACTAGGGATTAGGGATTAAAAAAAAAAAAAAAAAACTGAACAAAAATCAAACAAAACCCCCCTGATCTTGATAACAAATCTACTTCCAACTTTAAACTATTTCCTAAAATAAAATCATAACCAAGGGACACAGAAATGAATGCCTTCAGGGAGTAGGCAGATAAATAAGCTGAGTAGGTGCAAGACAAAAGGGAGTGGTGAGGTCTGCGGTCAACTGAAAAGTATAAGCCCTCCCTTCCAAGAGATATGCAAGTTCATTTTTGCAAAAGCACTGCGTTGGCTAAGTAAGACATGATTATCATCTAGAGCTGGCTGTGATCTTAGAATGTGGGACCCTATGACCACCATCTGATAGGTCACCATGGCCACCAGGTACCCTTGACAGAAGCTTATCCTTTTTAAAGCTCCATCCACTCCCCTTCCCCTCTTCCCTCATTTACGGGCTCTTCAAGGTATCTGACTTCACCACCTACCTGCAGCTTGGACCACTGGATCCTGCCCACACAGCGTGAGGCATTCCGCCAGGCATGCTTGGCCCCGTAGATGAGCTCTGTGTCCTTGAGTTGGTAGGTGCTAGTGGTTTCGATCTCTTTGTTCACCTCTTCCAGCCTTTCCATGTGGGCTTTGGAGCCAAATCTGAATGAAGAGGAAGGGACATGGGAACATCACCCCGTCTTCTGAATTAGAAGTTGGTGGAAGGGGAGAGCTATTCCAAGAGGCTGGAAGCTACAAAAAATTCCAGGTTGACTTCTGGATGCAACAGTTTGATTTCTGGATGCAAGATAAAGCAGACACTGCAAACTCAAATGCCCACAAAGGCTGAACATTGTACATACAAGTCAACCAGCTGGGTGGGAACTGTGGCAAACAGGTGAGCCAGGCCTTGTCCAAAGAGGGCAGCCATGACTCCACTCCTGCCACTTGTCACCTGACAGGAGCGGGGGCCCATGACTGCCAAATCTTTCCAGAGACACTGGAAATCTGACTTTTAAAGGGAACTCTTCTGATTTTTAAATGTTGGCAATGAATTCAATTTTAGAAAGTTAAAAAAAATTTCTACGAAAAATTTTTGGTTTACAGAAAGGTATACAGGATAATATAATAAACCCCCATGTCCCAAGCCTAAAAAATAATATAATAGTTTCTTGGGGAAGGCTTCCCCATGGTAGACAATTCTCTCCCCAGAAGTGACTGCTACATTGAACCTGGCATTTACCATTCTCACACACTTGTTTATATCTTTGCCACATGTGTGTCTATCCTTCAACCATGTACAATGTCATTCTGCATGTTTAAAGCATTTGTGTAGGCTGGGTATGGTGGCTCACATAATCCCAGCACTTTGGGAGGCCGAGGAGGGTGGAACACTTGAGGCTAGGAATTCGAGACCAGCCTGGCCAACGTGGCAAAACTCTGTCTCTACAAAAAATACAAAAATTAGCTGGGTGTGGTGGCGCATGCCTGTAATCCCAGCTACTCAGGATGCTGAGGCAGAGAATTGCTTGAGTCTGGGAGGCAGAGGTTGCAGTGAGCCAAGATCATGCCATTGCACTCCAGCCTGGGTGAAAGAGCAAGACTCTGTCTCAAAAAAATAAATCAATAAAAAAATTCATATAAATGGTGCTGTACTAGATGTATCCTTTTACAATTTATCCTTTCTTTTGCTCAAAGTTAGCTATGAACTGCAGTTCCATTAACATGCAGAGCACTAATCCCTTTGATTTTTACGGTTGTATAGTATCCCATCACTGGAATATACCACAACTTACCCATTCTCCTGTTGATGGCATTTATGTGGTTTCTTTTTCTTTTCTTTTTTTTTTTTTTTTTTTTGATGGAGTTTCACTCTATTCACCCAGGCTGGAGTGCAGTGGTGTGATCTTGGCTCACTGCAACCTCCATCTCCTGGGTTCAAGTGGTTCTCATGCCTCAGCCTTCCAAGTAGCTAGGATTATAAGCATGCACCACCATGCCCTGCTAATTTTCGGATTTTTAGTAGAGGTAAGGTTTCACCAAGTTGGCCAGGCTGGTCTTGAATTCTTGGGCTCAAGCAATCTGCTGCCTTGGTCTCCCAAAGCGCTGGGATTACAGGCACGAGCCACTGTGCCTGGTCTCTTGTTGGATCTCTAATTTTAATTTTTTCCTGCTACAAACAATGTTTCAGTGAACATTCTTACTGATGGTTTCTTGTGAACAGGTGTGAGAATTTCTCTAGGGTATGTATCTAGGCATGGAATTGCTTGAAATTTTTCAAATTATAAGCAACCCTTTGCAGGTGAAACAAAAGCATTTCTGGGGAACAGATGTGACCTGTGGGTAGCCAGTTTTAAGCCTCTGTGTATGGCAGAGGCCTTGTGCTTTGGCCTTGGTTTGCAAAGTTGGGGCTGACATCTTTGTCTCCAGCATTCGATAACTTACCTTGGGCTCCCCAGAATTGACATACACTTGCCTTTTAATTGAAGAATAGTATTGATCAATAAACTCTTTGGCGAGAGGGAAGAGCTGTTCTTTTGTGCGGACATCTTCAGGCCTCCGTATATGCTGAGAAGGAAGCATGATGGAGCCCATGCAGATGTACTCAGTGCATCCTGTTTCCTGGAAGATCAAGAGATTTGGGCTATTACTTGGTTTTACCCAAGAGTGGCAGATGTTAGGCTGTGGGCTTGGATCTCATATTCATGGTAGAATTTATCTGGCCCTTAATTCCCAGAGGTAATTTCTCAAGTACCAGCTTCAAATCCTTGCTGAATATGGTCATAGCCATGTTAAGGAACACTAAGTAGCATTTTCAGGTTCCTAAAGTATTTGCTCTACTCATCTTGGGAACAGAAGCTTTTTGACTGGGAATCAGAATCACTGGTACTAAAATCTGAAATATTTTTAGATTTTGCATGATGATCAAAGAGGAACTAATACAGCGGCTACAGTAACTCATTTTAATGCATCTATGATAGATTGATTGCAAAATAGGGCCCTAATTTTTCCCCTCCCTGTATTCACTTCCTTTGTGATGTGGCTTTACAGCAATTCTCCATGAAGAAGTGGAGCCTATCCCTTAACCCCTTGACTCTGGGCTGGTTTTGACCCTTAGGATGTAGCAGAAATGACCCCGTGACAATTCTGAGTCTAGGCCTCAAGAGTTCTTGCATGTTTCTGCTCATTCTCTTAGAATCCTACAACTACATGTGAACAAGCCCAAGCCAGCTTGCTGGAAGAGGAGAGACCACATGCAACAGGGCTGAGTTATCTCAGTCAGGACCGTCCTAGACCACCCTGACCTTAGTTGACCCCTCAGACATACCTACAGATGCATGAGAAAGCCTCACCAAAATCAACAGAGTCTGGACCAGATCACTAAACCACCCAGCCAATCCATAGACTTTTGAAAAATTATACATAGTTTTAATAGTTGTTTTCACCCAATAAGTTTCAGGGCAATTTGTTACATTGTAATAGCTTGCAGATACCATTCCTCCAAGAGGCCCAGGTTCAATAAAAATTTAAAACAATATAGCAGTTTGTTGACTATTAAAAAGATGAAATAAAAATATTGAGGACACACTGTGAAATCAAGGAAGGGTATGTTCAATACTCCACCAGTGGTCAGACTATGAGAGACAGAGAGGGTATTCACAAGCAGCAACTCTCCTTAGATTCTTTTGCATACTGGGTTCATGAATAAAAAGCATTTACGTAAGAGAGTAAGAATTCACCAGTGGTTCTCAAACAGGGATGAATTTCTTGCCCGGGGGATGTTAGGTAATGTCTTGGAGACTGTAAGAGTTGAAGAGGGAAGAAAGAAACATGAAAAGTGGCTTAACAATCAGAGACAGGTTTATTTTAAGGAATAAACCTGAGAGGGGCTTCTGGCTGAGTTAGGTTAGGAGCACTCTTTTTTTTTTTCTTTAAGTTCCAGGATACATCGCAGGTTTGTTACATAGGTATACATGTGCATGGTCGGCACCTAACAACCCATCATCTAGGTTTTAAGCCCCGCATACATTAGGTGTTTGTCTTAATGAGGAGTACTCTTTTCTACAGACTAAGAGTATTTAAGGGTTTAGGGTGATAGAGTTTATCACAGTCTTGAAATGTTTCTGTGTCTCTTTGTCTTGCTTATCTGGGAGGGAGAATTTTTGTGTCTGTTCCCATACATTTTCCTGCAGCTGCAGGCATATTCCCCAAGTCTGCTTTTAGCTTCCCTATCTTAGTGCATCTAAAAGAAAAGGAATATGCTATTAAGGCCCACTGTTTTACTGGAGCCTATTAAACGAGTGTGAAGTTTGGTGGTTACCCAAGAGACTTTTCCCCCTCCCTCTGTGCCTGAGCTGTGTTATCTGTGTTTTACTGTCTGCCTTTTCTGGCTGCTTGTTGTTAGAAGGGAGGTGATTTCCTTGAAATGCATGAGGTTAGAAAGGGAACTGGAACTTAAAATGGCAGTGTTTGTCCAAGGGGGCGGTGCTTCTGCTGTCAGAGACATTTTTGGTTGTCACAACCTGGAAGGAGGCGTACTGACATCTGGGGGTGTGGGTCAGGGGTGGTGCTCAACACCCTACAACAGAGGGCAACCCCCACAACAAAACTTATCCGACTGCAAATGTGGACAGTGATGCAGCTGCACCCCTCGTCTATACCCTGCTGGGGTACTCACCAATGTGCTGTTAAGGTGGAGGGTGTCAGTGAGAACCACGTCAGTCTCCCAGTTCTTGACTTTGAGGAAGCGTGGACACTTGGAGGGGCTGCCATTCTTTGTGGGGGACTGTTTTCCTGAGGCAGGGGGCTGGAGGAGAGAATGAAGGTGGAAGATGAGGCAGGGCCTTGAGTGGACCGTGACATTGTCTCCACGGAGGCTGGGAGAGCCATTGTTCTTCCTGGGATCTGCCTTGAGTCACCAACTGTCTACATCCAGAGTAAGATCCAGCCCTCCCTGGTTGACATGTACAAGGTTTCTGGGAACCTGATTTCCCCACTTACATGGAAAGAAACACCATGGAAGAGCCTCTTGGGTTCTGCTCTGGGGAGAGGGA
>NW_012121709.1:5596097-5624535 GCF_000951035.1 Colobus angolensis palliatus
CGCCTGGCCTAGGATCACATCTGTCTTGGATGCTCCTGGGTTACTGTCTACTTGCCTGGGCACAGGCACACACATGCATCAGGCAAGCATTGGTCACTTAGTAACTCTAAGGGAGGGGCAGCAGGCGCACTCTGATGCGAAAGCCAAACAAGGTCAGGGAGAAGATGAGCCAATGTTAAGTGACACTCATGCAAAGAGTACATCAGTGCACAGTGACCTTGAGGCAGGGTATTCATACATTCAACTAGTATTTATTGAGCACCTATTATAATACATGCTCAATAAATAGGCACTGGGGATTCAGCAGTGAAGAAGACAGGGACCTTGCTCTCTGAAGTGTTATGTGGTGGAGGTGGAGATAAACAGTAAGTAAACTAACATAGGATCAATATAATTCCAGGTGATGATAAGAATAGAAAATGGGGAGGTGACTGTAACTAAGTGGAGGGGAGAAGGGCAAGTGCAAAGGCACTGATGTGGGAATGAGCTTGTTAAGTTCAAAGGACCAGCAAGGAGGTTGACTGTGGCTGCAGTGTATGCATGAGGGCAAGTATAAGGAGATAAAATCAGAAAGGAGGCAGGGCACCCATCTCACTGACTTGGAGGAGCTCAGGCTGGTGAGGGTAGCTGTGAATTATGATTAAATGCACTAAGTCCAGGATAGAAGTCACAGAGAACTGCGAAGGACTAATACTGATAACTAACATTAAATGAGCACTTATTATGTGCCAAGCAACAACCTTATTATCTCCATTTTACAGATTAGGAAACTGAGGCACAGAGAGGTTAAGTTGCCCAAGATCGCAGAGTTAATAAGCTGAAGAAAGGAGTCCAATCTAGGCAGTCTGGCTATCAAACCATGTCCTTAACAGCTTGACTATCCTGCCTCTTGGCCATTAGGAATAATTCATTCATTTAACACATGTTTATTGAGTAGTTCCTATGTGCCAGGTAAGGCAGCAGAGACCAAGACTACAGGACAAACTAGATGGATGTGATCTCAGCTCCCATGGAGTCACAGTCCTGTAGGAGGTGATGGAAACTGAATGAGCCATGGCAATCAATTTAGCACAATGGATACCATTACATGGGACCTTGGCAGCACAGGGGAGGTGGGAGCGCATAGAAGAGACATCTAACCTCTAGGTCAAGACCAAAGATAAGTATGTCCTAGACAGGCAAAGAAGAGGAAGCAAGGTCTTCCAAGCAGAGAGAACAGATCATGCAAAGGTTCTAAGTTAAAAGAACTATCATGGCCACCTTCGCAGCCAGTGGAATAAGAGTTCTGTGTTGAAGCATTCATGGCACCATGTTGGAGCCTGGGGAACAGGAGGTGGGGGAAGAGTGTGCCACTGTTAAAGATCGCTCCGGAAGAGTGCAGGCTGTGGCAGCACAGGGAACCCACGGAAGGTGATAGGATTCATAATCTTCCACGTCTCCCTGCCCTGGCCAGATCTGGTCCTCCTCAGTGCTGGGTGCTACCAACCATCTGTGCTGGACACGCCACAGGTGGGAGCTATCTTAGTCATCAGCCTCTTCTCTATCTCCCACACCCAACTCATCACTGGTGATCACCCATCTTAGCTTTTTAACTAGCTCTAGAATCCACTCACTCCTCTCCCCTTCCACTGGCCAGCGCCCTGACCAAGTCATCTCTTACTTGGATGATCAGTCACCCCCTAAATGTTAGCCATTATTTATTATTATAAATGTTATTATTATGTGACCACTAGCCCAACTTATAGTATTAGAAGTATTAGTATTACTAGTAGTACTGCAATGCTTCTGCAAGCGTTATTACTTGTATTATTACTACTTGTATTATTACTTGTATTACTATTATTACTTATATTATTAGCTATATTATTAATACTTGTATTATTATTATTATTACTTCTGCAAGTATTATTACTACACCACCACACTCAGAGCATGATAAAAGTTTGGATGAGTTCTGCCCTTTGTTTCTCACTAATAGTTTCTGTCTCAGTTATTGTGCCCATGTTTCCTTAGGAATTTGCATACAAACAACCCCACTTTGTTCAAAGGCCTGACCAGGCACCCTAAACACTTCTTTAGGATCCTGTCTCCCCTCCTGTCTCTTCCAGGAGGAGTTTTGGAGGTGATGAAAGTCACATCTGGGCAGGGCTTTGTAGTAAACACATTCCTCTGATCATGCCGACAACCTGTATCATTGAGAAAAAAAAAATCCTACCTTGCCCAGAGGAAGGCACCCCAGCCATTCTCCCTACACACCCGGTTTCAGATGTGGTGATGACATCGGGTCTGGGCCCAGGACTCAGAGGGTGGGGGGCCAGGCATGAGGAGGAGGAGCAGGGTGTGGCCTGTGGGCAGCAGCCGACAGTCTTCATCGCCAGGGAGTGGGAGGAACGAGATAACAGGACTCATAAAAGAGGCCATCTGTGGAGGTCCCAGATGTGTGAGGGGTGGTCATTAACAGTCAAGTAATTGGCTGCCCGAGTGTGAGCCGTGCCACCCTCCACCCTGGGTTTCACTGGATTGCACACTTGAAACCAGGCATTAGGAGGCTTCTGGCAGGGCTGTTGTACTTGGCGCTTTGATGTTTTAATTAGCCAGCAGCAATATTAGATGACTCAGGAAGGGAGAAACGGGGAGATTAATATAGCAGTCAGGGGCCCTGCATGCAGGATGCAAATAACTTTTCTGAGTGGGCACCAAAGTTCTCCTGGTCAAATTGCAGATTAGCAGCACTTGCGAGTTATTACGGTGGGCACAGGGCACATGTGGGCTTTGGACTGTGGCTACATACATCCTTTTGTGGCTTTATGTCTGCGGTGGGGACAATGGAAGCTTTTAGGTGGGAGGAGACATTGGCTCGCTCTTTGTGGACCCCGGGACACCTGCCCCTAAGTGTGCAAAGGAGACCATGAGCTCATGGGCATTTTCATAGCCTTGTCAACACCTCTTTGCCTAGGAAGCTTGCAGAGGTCCTGAAGGAATGAAAGGAAATGGTCCTGCAGCCAGGCTCAAAAGGAGGCAGGGAGGTGCAGTCATGTCAGCCTGGGCTCTGGAGCTGAGAACGCCACTTCCAAGGCCTGCTGAAGCTCTGATTCCTTTTCCCCCCTCTCTTTTCCTCCCTTCTTTCTCCCTTTCAACAAGTGCATATTGAGCACCTACTGTATTTTGGGGACAAGTATTCTAGGACTCAGCAGCCGTTGAATGACTCTCATTCCACAACTGGGAAAAGCATCTTACAGCTGCTTCTTCTAAAGCAGAGATGTGCAGACGCCGTGGCCCACTGTCTGTTTTTGTACAGCTCCTGAGCTAAGAAGGATTTTTTCCATTTTTGGATTATTGAATGCAAAAATCAAAAGGAGAATATTTTGTGACACACGAAAGTTATATGATGTTCAAATGTTAGTGTCCATAAGTAAAGTTTCACTGGGGCTCATTTGTGTCCATATAGCATGTGGCAGCTTTGACACAACAATGTCAGAGCTGGCTGGTAGTTTTGATGGAGTCCAATGCCATGTGGCCCACAAAGCCAAAAATATTTGTCTTGTCTTTTAGAGAAAAGGTTTGTAGACTCCTGATCTAAAGGGTTGAATTCCAGTGGCTGACCCCGACCACTGAGTTTGCTCAAATGCCGGCATGTTAGAAAACTTTCCTGAGCCTTTTTTTTTTTTTTTTTGAGATGCAGTCTCACTCTGTCACCGAGGCTGAAGCGCATTGGTGTGATCTCGGAGCACTGCAACCTCCATCTCCTGGGTTAAGTGATTCTTCTGCCTCAGCCTCCTTAGTAACTGGGATTACAGGCATGCGCCACCAGGCCTGGTTAATTTTTTTTGTTTTCAGTAGAGATGAGGGTTCACCATGTTGGCCAGGCTGGTCTTGAACTCCTGACCTCAGGTGATCTGCCCACCTCAGCCTCCCAAAGTGCTAGGATTGCATGTGTGAGCCACTGTGCCGGCTGTGATCATTCTTTAAAGCAGTGTCACCTCCTTGACATTCTCTGCCCCAATCACCCTTACCATGCTTTGTTTTCCCCCTAGCACTTAACACTACCTGTGGTCATCATGAGCATATATGTACCTGGACATGTATGTGCATATCTACATTTATATATCTTGTAGATATAATTTACATATACCTATATAGGCATTTATATAATACTTGTTTTCTGCCTACCCACTGTTCAGTTTGTTCTATCCCTGGAATAGTGCCCAGCACACAGTACATGTTCAATAAACATATGAGATCTGCATGAGACTGCATTCTGTCCTTCCTCCAAATTTATTTGAAGCCTGTGATAGTTAATATTGTCAACTTGATTGGATTGAAGAATGCAAAGTATTGTCCCTGGGTGTGTCCGTGAGGGTGTTGTCAAAGGACACTAACATTTGAGCAGTGGACTGGGAAAGGCAGACCCACCCTCAATCTGGGTAGGCACAATCTAATTAGCTGCCAGTGTAGCCAGAAGAATAAAAGCCCCAGAAGAATGTAAAAAGACCAGACTGGCTTAGCCTCTGAGCCTACATCTTTCTCCTGTGCTGGATGCTTCCTGCCCTTGAACATCGGACTCCAAGTTCTTTTAGCTTTGGGACTCGGGCTGGCTTCCTTGCTCCTCAGCTTGTAGATGGCCTATTGTGCGACCTCACCTTGTGATTGTGTGAGCCAATACTCCTTAATAAACTCCCCTTTATATATACATCTATCCTATTCATTCTGTCCCTCTAGAGAACCCTGACTAATACAAAGCCCTAACCCCATCCCCCACCCCCATGTGATTTTGTTGGGAGATAGAACTTTTAGGAGATAATGAAGGTTAAACAAGGTCATAAGGGTGGGGCCCTAATCTGATAGGATTGGTGGCCTTATATGAAAACGAAGAGAGAGCTCTTTCTCTCTGTCTGCCATATGAGGACACAGAGAAGGCAGATGTCTACAAGCCAACAAGACAGCCCTCACCAGAACCTGACCACGCTGGCACCGTGACCTTGGACTTCCAGCCCCCAGAACTGTGAGCTGTAAATTTCTGTTGTCTAAGCCACCCAGGCAATGGTTCTTTGTGATTATAACCTAAGCAAACTAACATAAGGTCTAAAAAGCTTCAACACTGTAGAGTCCCTTAAAAGCTAAGCCTAGGACGTTGGCCTTGATTTCATAGAGAATCACGAGCCCTGAAGCTGCCTGCCTGAGTGAGTGATCTTTTCTCAGCTGGGTTTTAGGAAAGACATGATTGCAAGGATTGCAGGAGGGAGAGGGTCAAGGCAGAGAGACCCATGAGGAGGATGGTGCAATGAGGCCATGAGTGGCCATAGGGTGGGAATGCAGCTGCAGGGGCAGCAGGACTAGAAGCAGGGAACTGAAGGTTGGGGGCTCCAGAAGTGGAACTGAGAGTCTCTGGGTAGGAGAGGATCGGGGCAAAGGATAAAGTCAACATGGATTGGGTAAGTGGAAGGATGGTGGGCTTTTTTTTTTTTTTTTTGAGATGGAGTTTTGCTCTTGTTGCCCAGGCTGGAGTGCAGTGGCATGATCTCGGCTCACTGAAACCTCTGCCTCCCGGGTTTAAGCGATTCTCCTGCCTCAGCTCCTGAGTAGCTGGGATTACAGGCATGTGCCACCACACCTGGTTAATTTTTGTACTTTTAGTAGAGACGGGGTTTCTTCATCTTGGTTGGGCTGATCTCGAACTCCTGATCTCAGGTGATCCACCTGCCTTGGCCTCCCAAAGTGCTGGGATTGTAGGCATGAGCCACTGCACCCGGCTGGATGGTGGGTTTTTTAGCAGATGTTAGGAAGTAAGAAGCAGGTGTGCTGGGCAGTGGATGGAGGGAGATTTTTTAGGCAAGAAGACAGAAACTCAGCACCAGAACTCAGAACATGTAGAAACAGAGGTCAAGCACCTGCCCTTCCCCAGTAGTGGCTGTCACTGTCACAAGTCTCACAGTGAAACCAGGACTGACAGCTACACCAAGGGAGGCAGGCAGGCACCTCCAAGACATACAGCATCTTAGGAGCTATTATGGCAGCAGTCTTCAGTCTTTTTGGCACCAGGGACTGGTTTTGTGGAAGACAAATTTTCCATGGACCAGTGGTCGGGGGCATGGTTTCAGGATGATTCAAGTGCATTACCTTGATTGTGTGCACTATTTCTATTATTATCATATAATACACAATGAAATCATTATACAACTCACCATAATGTAGACTCAGTGGGAGCACTGCGCTTGTTTTCTGCAATTAGATGGTCCCATGTGGGGGTGATGGGAGACAGTGACAGATCATCAGGCATTAGATTCTCATAAGGCGCATGCAGCCTAGATCCCTCATATGCGCAGTTCACAATAAGGTTCGAGCTCCTATGAGAATCTAATGCCGCCACTGATCTGACAGGAGGCAGAGCTCAGGCGGTAATGTGAGTGATGCGGGGCAGCCGTAAATACAGATGAAGCTTCACTTGCTTGCCTGCCGCTCACCTCCTGCTGGGCGGTCCAGCTCCTAACAGGCCAGTACTGGTCTGTGGCCTGGGGTTTGGGGACCCCCGTATTATGGGATGAACCGTGTCCTCTCCCCACCCCACCCCCATCAAATTCATATGTTGATGTCCTAAACTGCCTCAGAATGTGACCTTCTTTGGAGTTACGGTCTTTACAGAGGAAATCAGGTTAAAGATGAGGTCATCGGGGTGGGTCCTGATCCAGTAGGGCTGGTGTCCTTACAGAAAAGAGAAATTTGAAGGCAGACATGCTCACAGGGAGAGCGCCATGTGAACACAAAGACGGCCACCTATAAGCCAAGGAGGGAGGACTGGGTCAGCTTCTCCCTCCCAGCCCTCGGAAGGAACCAGCACTGCCAACACCTTGATTTTGTATTTCTGGCCTCCGGAACTGTGAGACAATCCATTCTGCTGTGTAAACCACCCAGTTGGTGGTGTTTTATTACAGCAGCCCTAGTAAACTCACCTAAGAGCTAAGGCCTAAACTTGTACAAAGCAAGTCACTTCTTATTCTAATGCTATCGGCACCAGTGACAGCTCTTCTATTAGAGGCCTGCAGCAACCTGCCCTGTTTGGCTTCTCCTGAAATGAGGGCAGCACGCTGGGGCTGAGCTGGGCAGAGGGCCATTCACACCAGGGGCCAGACACCACACACTGTGCCCTTTGCTGCAGCCCTGGGCGGCACCGCACCCACCTGTGGGTACCACCTCTCCCAGGCAGCAAGCATAACCCGGTTATGAGCTGGGGCAGATCAGGGTCCAGGCCCACAGACTCACAAATCCAGAAGGTACCCACTTATCTGTGCCATTAAAACATTGCTACGTATAGAACTTAACCAAGTGTATTTAGTACTTTGGAATATAATTTCCTTTAGTGTATT
The DNA here is from genome assembly GCF_000951035.1 of Colobus angolensis palliatus. Lineage (NCBI taxonomy): Eukaryota > Metazoa > Chordata > Mammalia > Primates > Cercopithecidae > Colobus > Colobus angolensis. Next base: position 5,603,459 of record NW_012121709.1, read on the forward strand.
CAAAGCACTATGTCTAAAGTGATTCATTCCTTAAGATAACTCCATAGAAACTCGACACTGCTTACTCTGCTTCTCTCTCTTCTGTAATTCAACAGTCTGTAGAGGGTGATTAAGAAAGGGGGTGCTTGGGAGTCAGACCCATCCCAGTTAAGGATTCAGGGTGATAATGGAGACCTCTGGAGGACCAAGGGGCATCAAGGCTGAATTTTTTAAGCTTTCTCCAAATTGCAGTGATATCACAGTATAGACAGATGTTACTGACAACTTTCAGCTTGGTCCCATTACCAGACCAGAATGTACATATACACTAGGAATTAATCTTAACATCAATCCTGTAATTATCTCATGGCCTGTCCCATGATACTGCATTGTACTGTGTTTGTTTGTTGAAAGCCTTAACTTGCCAAATGCAAATATTGAAAATGCACAACAAGTTTCGTGTTTATGTTTTGGCCCTTGTATCTTAGAAAATCCTGGGAACCTCAGGAAATGGAAGTAGGCTGGGGCTGTTGACCTGTAAGAGCCTCTGTTTGGTGGGGGTTGGTTTTGGCAACTGATAGCAATTTACAGAGAGGAAGAAAAATGACTTTGACCCAACTTGCCCTTTTTGGGAAAAGCATTTCAATATGGGGGTGGTGCAGTGAAGGAGCATGCAGAGTGGTGTCACTGATTCAGAACCACAGTGTCATTATCAGACCTGGACAACAGTCGGGACAGCCTGCATTGTATATACTCACTCTTAAAACAAACAGTTAGCAAAATATGTGGAAATTCCAGCAGGGCTGAACCCAAACACCAGTGAATTCACGCACCACTTCCTGGCTCCACCTTGGCTCTGACCACCCAGGACAGCAAGCTTGGTTGCTGGCCTCTTGGCTCAGTGACCTATAAAGACCTGGGAGTCACTGAGCAGGCGACGGCTCGGGTGGAAGGAAGGAAGACGCTTCTGGGATGGAGAGAGACTCTGTTCAGTATATATCCCTAGAAAGCATCTTAGTGGGGGGTCTGCTGGTTTGAGGGCACCCTGGGAACGTTGGATCACCCCAGGAAGTGGGGCACTGAAGATGCTTTTGGGAAAATCCAACCTGGGTGTCTAGACCAAGGCAAGGGATACCGGACCTGATTGAAGTCGAGGCAAAAATGAGTTGGACCGCAGCTTAGAACTCGGGATTTGGGGCATCCTCCTACCTAGGGCAATTAATCTAAAAATGCAAGAGGTTTCTCAAATGCTTCGAGACAGACTTAGGGAAGGAAGTAACCAAGAAGCACCTTGAGATGTGAGCCTCGAGGGAGCCAATGGACTCTGCCAAAGCCAGCCAAGGGAGCTCTGTGGGTAACATCTGTGCACGAGTCTATGAAACCCCAAATATCACAATATGATGACTGCTGTGTGTATCCCCATCTGTAGTTTGTCTTGAAAGTAGAAGTTTTCAGAAGTTGAGGTACATATTAAATGAGAAGAGGGGATGGCTCGGCTGTGAATTGCTCCAGGGCAGTGATCATACTCAATTTCATTTCTATTTTTTTTTTTGAGATGGAGTCTCGCTCTGTCACCCAGGCTGGAGTGTAGTGGCACCATCTCAGCTCCCTGCAACCTCCGTCTCCCAGGTTCAAGCGATCCTCCTGCCTTAGCCTCCCAAGTAGCTGGGATTACAAGTGTGTGCCACCATACCCGGCTAATATTTTTTGTATTTTTAGTAGAAACAGGGTTTCACCATGTTGGCCAGGCTGGTCTCAAACGCCCGACCGCAAGTGATCCACCTGCCTCGGCCTCCCAAAGTGCTGGGATTACAGGCGTGAGTCACCACACCTGGCCTTCATTTCATTTTGAGTAACATTCAGTAAATGTCTGTTTGGTGCCTGACCTGGGTTAGGCCACTGCACATCCATGGGCTCATTGAATCCTCATGGTAACCCATTCTTCAGATGAGAAAATAGAGGCTGTGAGAGATGACGTGGCTATCCCCGAACTAATGAAAAACAAGCAATAGAGCTGGGCTTGGAATCCAGGCTCTCAAAGTTCTGCTCTTTCCACTCAAGGCCTTCCTGCTCTTTTCTCTGTGTTTCCAAAGCTCAGCACCCAGGAGGCATAAATCATATCTGTCCTGTTAATTTCAATGACTGACAAAGATGACAATGTGGTCATAAAGGGGAAGAGATGCAGCCTTGTCATGACTCAGTGGGTGGTCACTTTGGGCTTTGGGTCACCTGTGGGCCACAAGGGTCTCACCTGTAAAATGGGCACAGTGCTTTCTTGTCCTAACTGCCTCAAATTAGCAATATATTATTTAGCCAGATAAGAACAATAGTAATGACCTCAACATTTGTTGAGCACTTACTCTGTGCCAGGCCCTATAGCGTGGGCTCAGGGCTCCACGGCCTGGGTTCAAATCCCATCTCCGTTACTTACTGGTTATGTTGAGCCACAAAACCCTCTGTGATTCTCAGTTTCCTCATCTGTAAAATGGAGACAATCACAATATTTCATTGGGTTGAGCTGGGGGTTCAGTGAGACCATGGACCTAAAGTGCTTAGCACAGTACCTGATACTGCTCAATAAATACATTAGGTCCCGTTTTTATGGTTGACATCATTATCTCATACGTTATCTCATTTCATCCTCCCCACAACTTGATGAGCCTCTTAGTCCCTATTAGGAAAGGGAGGCTCAGCACAGATGCTATTAATAATTAGTCATCTGACCAAGGTCACCAGCTAGGCGCTGTACTCCTGGCCTCAATGCTGTGGGCTCATGAGTCCAAGGGTTAAAATGACTACACGCTTGCCCCCATGATATTGTTATCACTTACTATTTTATTTTTATTTTTAATTTTTTTGAGATAGGGTCTCACTCCGATGCCCAGGCTGGAGTGCAGTGGCATGATCTCAGCTCACTGCAACCTCTGTCTCCTGGGTTCAAGTGATTCTCCTGCCTCAGCCTCCTAAGTAGCTAGGACTACTGGCACACGCCACCACGCCCAGCTAATTTTTGTATTTTTAGTAGAGACAGGGTTTCACCATGTTGGCCAGGCTAGTCTCGGACTTCTGATATCAAGTGATCCACCCTCGATGGCCTCCCAAAGTGTCGGGATTACAGGCGTGAGCCACTGCGCTGGGCCATTATTACTGTTATTTTTATCCTGACATAATGAATCAGTGTTGACTTAGAAGGCTTCCCAGTGAGCGTGCTGGGTTGTCGCCAAGAGGTGGAGCATTTTACTGGTTTGCCTTCATTCAGACCCAGGCTGGCTGGGGCTGGCTACACCCTTTTGGTTTTCAGTAAGGCCAGCAGTAGCTGGCCAGTTGGTGTCATCCTGGCGACCTTGGATCCCCTAAAGATTGGGAAAGAAATGGCCCGCAAGCTTGTCCCCCACCTTTCTTATAATTTAGAGCCTCTAGAGAAGCTGGGAGGATGCTGTCATTTACCTGGAAACAGGGAAAATCTTCTCAACAGATTTTGACATTTTGAAAGCAGCTAACAAGCCCTGTGTCCCCAGGGGTGAGAAAATGCCATGATCCCAAAGCGGCTGAGCTTGGGGAGTGGGATTTCGATTTAACAGTCATCTCTCTATCTGATCGCCTTTACCAGTCAGAGGCTGGAGGGAGGGGCAAGGGCAGTGGGAAGGATGGAAAAGAGGAGAGAACCCCAAATGGAAACACCACTTCCCCAGGTCCGACCCTGTCCCCACTCATACCACATACTAACGGTTTGATTGACGCTTAATTGGTATCTGAAAATAGATGTTCTGTCCCCAAACAGAGCACGATTTTACCCCTTCTCTTTTAGGAAGGCAAACTAGACAGGCAAGGGAAACAGACGCTTAATAAGAAAGGAAGGGAAGAAGGACTTGATTTGAATCCTGAATTTGTGCAGGGAGGATGGCCCAACAGCAGGTCCTCATGTTATTTATCTAGGGTAGCTTTTTACTTAAGATGATTATTATGATAAGAGTCTTTAGGATGATGTCAAAACTCAACATGTGTTCATGCCTGTAATCCCATCTCTTTGGGAGGCCAAGGTGGGCAGATCACAGGGTCACGAGATCGAGACCATCCTGGCTAACTTGGTGTAACCCTGTCTCTACTAAAAATACAAAAAATTAGCAGGGTGTGGCAGGTTGCACCTGTAGTCCCAGCTGCTGGGGAGGCTGAGGCAGGAGAATGGCGTGAATCCAGGAGGCAGAGCTTGCAGTGAGCCGAGATCAGGTCACTGCACTCCAGCCTGGGTGACAGAGTGAGACTCCATCTCAGAAAAAAAAACAAAAACAAACCAAAAAAACCAAAACCAAAAACAAACAAACAAAAAAACACAAAACAAAACAACAACAAAAACTCAACATGTGTCTCAGGTTGTGTTAGCATCAAAGACAACCTCAGAGAACTAATAACGATCCTTAGCAAGAAAAATAAAAAGCAACGTATCAGCCACAATGATTCCCTTGACTATAATGCCTTTTTCCATTTTCTTCTGGGCAAACTCCTACCTGAGTTTCAAAACCCAGCCCAGGTGTCACTTCTTGGGGTAAACCTTCCCTGGTACCTACCTGCTGAGGTAATTATGTTCCCAAAGCATTTTGTATTCCTCTCTATTTCAGCACTAATTGAATCTTATACGAGTCTCTCCCCACACACATCCGTGAGGGTCTCAAGGGCAGGGACATCTATGTTTGCTCAGCTTTGCTCCTACCCCAGAACCATGCACACAGCAGGTTAGCGAGTGAATGGTGACAGATGAACTGATCTGTTCTATCTACTATCCCAGGCCAGATGCAATTTGCAAGGGGGTGGTGAAGATGAGGGTCACAAAGTCATACACATAATGCACTCTGTGACAGGGACTCGAGTCTCACTGGCCCCACCCACAGTGACCCAGACTGTTGGCAAGAGAAATGACTGCTAGATAAAGATTAATGCCTCAGCCTCCTGAGATGGACTTAAAAGAAGATGCCTCTAGGGCTGATTTTCTTTGAATCTAGACAAATAAGAGCATGGAAGAGGGTAGGGATCCCTTCTGGGATTACCAAGGAGTCAGACCTCACTATTTCCTCCAGGAGCTTACAGTCGCCTGTGTCAGGAAGTTCTTCCTTATGTCTAACCTGCATCCATCCCGTTTCAATTGCATTCTATTGCCTTTTGCCCAGTGCTTGGCAGTTGCTTTGCTGCTTTGCCCAGCTGCTTCTCAACCTCCACCTATGCCTTCCTGACTCAGGATTGCAGGTAGTGGCTGGGTTCCTCTTTGTGTCATTAACAATGCTAGGCCCCCTGTGGATGCTTAAACAAGCCATAAATGTGGGTTATAACTGGAAGGATAGAAGCTGATTCCAGGAGCTCCAGGTACAGTAGCTTTGAGCAGGTGGAGGCGAGGTTAGGAGACCATCTTTCAGGACGGAAAGGAGAACATCGTGTTTGCTATTAATTTGCTCACCCTGGGAAGCATTTCTGAAGCCTGTGCCTATGGAGATGTCTAGCAGGCCACAACAGGGCTGCTTCCTTTGTGCTGGAGCTAGGACTCAAATATATCCAAGTGCTAGGGTCTCTGCCTCCTGACGGCGCTATTTCTGAGAGGCATTTGGAAAACTGAATCTCAGGCAACAGGGTCAGGATGATTTCGCAGGCCCGTGACTTTTTTTTTCTTTTTTTCTTTTTTTTCGAGGCAGAGTCTCACTCTGTTGCCTAAGCTGGAATGCGGTGGTACAATCTCGGCTCACTGAAACCTCCACCTCCCAGACTCAAGGAATTCTTGTGCCTCAGCCTCCCGAGTAGCTAGGACTACAAGTGTGTGCCCTCACGCCTGGGCTCATTTTTGTATTTTTAGTAGAGACGGCGTTTCACCATGTTAGCCATGCTGGTTTCGAACTCCCAGCCTCAGGAGATCTGCCTGCCTCAGCCTCCCAAAGTGCTGGGATTACAGTCATAAAACACCTTGCCCAGCCTGGCCCGTGGTTTTAAATCTTTTTGGGTGAAATTCTACATTAAGGATTTGATGGTGGGCAAAGATGAATGTAAATCCCAAGCCCTGCTGGTCTATCAGTCATGCTCCCAGGAACTCTCTAGGCTAAAACTGCTCGGCAGACTTACTTCACCTTGGAAGATTCAGTCTTACCCCCTTTCTCCAGCACCCTCAAAGTCCTTCCCTTCTCCAAGCAAATGGAATTTCTATATTAGCAGAGGCCTTAAGGCAAGCTCTCCATACATCTTCCTGTCCTTTCATCATCACATCCTGCAAAGGCTAGTGGTCCTCCTTCCAGTCCTGAGTTTGTGCAGGGAGAATGGCCCAACAGCAGGTATGTCCTCACTCTATTTATCTAGGGTAGCTTTTCACTTAAGGTGATTATTACGATAAGAGGCTTTAGGATGATGTCAAAACTCAGCATGTGTCTCAGTTATTGCTAGCACCAAAGACAACCTCAGAGAACTAATAATTATCCTTAGCAAGAAAAAAAAAGCAATGTTATCTGCTACAACCATTCCTTTTTTTTTTTTTTTTCAGATGGAGTCTCGCTCTGTCGCCCAGGCTGGAGTGCAGTGGTGCGATCTCAGCTCACTGCAACCTCCACCTCCCAGATTCAAGCAATTCTCCCACCTCAGCCTCCCGAGTAGCTGGGATTACAGGTGCCTACCATCATGCCCGGCTAATTTTTGTATTTTTAGTAGAGACGGAGTTTTGCCATGTTGGCCAGGCTGGTCTCAAACTGCTGACCTCAAGTGATCCGCCTGCCTCGGCCTCCCAAAGTGCTGGGATTACAGGCATGGCCCCGCATTCCTTTTACTGTAATGCCTTTTTCCATTTTGTTTTAGGCAAACGCTTATCTGATCTTCAAAACCCTGAGGCCCTGTTCTCAATGTTGAGCTCAACTCCTCAGGCTTGAAGACCAAAGTTATGCTTTCAAGTTGGCATTGTCTAACTAAGGTGGGCAGTGTGCAAGGAAATGACCAGAGTCTACCATTGCTCAGATTTCTGCATTGACTTTTAGTGTCTTTCTCGCAGGGTCGAGGCCTCCCCTGTTTCTTCCTTTGAACCGAGATCTCAAGGGTTACTGCACACCAGGAATTACAAACTGATACCTAGAGGTGGTAGGTGGGTAAGCTAAACCAGTGAAGAAGGCTGGGTAACTTCAAAACAGGACACTTAGTCGCATATTAAAAAAGAAACACTTGCGTGTGTAGAAATGAAGAATGTTCTTAGGTTTTTTTTTTTTTTTGGAGACAAAAAAAAGCCTCTGTCACCCAGGTTGGAGTGCAGTGGCACTATCATGGCTCACTGTAGCCTCAACTTCCCTGGCTCAAGTGATACTCCCGCCTCAACCTCCCAAGTAGCTGGGACTACAGGTGCATGCCACCATGCCCAGTTAATAGTTTATACTTTTTTGTAGAGACGGGGTTTTGCCATGTTGCCCAGGCTGGTCTTAAATTCCTAGGCTCAAGTGATCCTCCTGCCTTGGCCTCTTAGAGTGCTGGGGTTACAGGTGTGAGCCACTGTGCCCAGCCAAAAAAATATTTCTTAAAACATGAACCTTTTGGTCCATCTCTATCTACCACTTATAAAAATGACATGGGCCCAGGTACAGTGGCTCATACCTGTAATCCCGGCACTTTGGGAGGCCAAGGCACGTGGATCACCTGAGGCCAGGAGTTCGAGACCAGCCTGGCCAAGATGGTGAAACCCCATCTCCAAAAAATGTAAAAATTACCCGAGTGTGGTGGCACACGCCTGTAATTCCAGCTACTCGGGAGGCTGAGCAGGAAGGACTGCTTGAACCCAGGAGGCAGAGGTTGCGGTGAGCAGAGATAGCACTGTCTCACAATAAATAATAATAATAATAATAAAAACATGGATACGAAAAGATTTAACTTTCCTTCTATTATAAGAAATCAAAAGCACTAATGCTACTATAAATGACAATGGACACTGGCCTTAATAAGAAGGAGACAACAGAGAGTGGTGAGGTTTGTGGCCAACTAGAAAGCCACACTCTGTCTAGAGGGGGCAGCTGCTATTCAGTCTATGCAGATTGTTGCCCCATAAGTATATGGTTGACTACAGCGACTCACACCTATAATCCCAGCACTTTAAGAGGCTGAGAAGGGAGGATTGCTTGAACTAGGAGTTCGAGACCAGCCTGGGCAACATAGCAAGATCCTGTCTCTACAAAAAATCTAAAAAATTAGCCAGGTCTGGTGGCACCAGCCTGTAGTCCTAGTTACTTGGGAGGCTGAGGTGGGAGGATCTCTTAAGTCTAGGAGATTGAGGTTGCAGTGAGTAACCTTAGATGGTGCCACTGCACCTCAGCCTGGGAGACAGAGCAAGACCCTGTCTTTAAAAAAAAAAGAGTATAGGCGCAATGTGGTCAGATTATGTAAATTTTTTTTTTTTTTTTAGACAGAGTTTCGGTCTGTCACCCAGGCTGGAGTGCAGTAGCATGATCTTGGCTGACTGTAACCTCCGCCTCTTGGGTTCAAGCGATTCTCCTGCCTCAGCCTCCCGAGTAGCTGGAATTACAGGCACACGCCACCATGCCCAGCTAATTTTTGTACTTTTAGTAGACATGGGGTTTCACCATGTTGGTCAGGCTGGTCTTGAACTCCTGACCTCGTGATTTGCCCCACTCGGCCTCTCAAAGTGCTGGGATTCCAGGTGTTAGCCACTGCACCTGGCCTTACATTATGTAAATTTTAAAGAGAAGCTGTAGATATATTTATGTAAAAATCTGAAACATTGGCAGTACATTTAAAATATAACTATAAATTATCTCTTAATACAATATGGTGTAGACCTAACAGATCAGGTCTGCAGGCTAGATCTGGCCTGAGGCTGCCTCTTACTGTCTTTCTTTGTCTTGTGAGGGCTCATATGATGGCCATACCTCTTTGTTTTCAATTAAGAAAGAAAATATAAAAGAGCTTTAAACCATATTTGTTCATTTAATCATGAATGGAGAATAGCTTCTTAATGCTTATGGTGTGGTCTTGACTTTTGAAGACAACGTAATAAAAGTCTACAGCTGTGCTTTTCCACCAAACATTTCCAGACATCACTGCTAGAGGGGCATTCAGTTAGTGGGATCATGGGTCTCACCCACTACAGAAACCCTGATGTCCTTTCCTTCCTGGCCAGCCATCAGTGGCTAAGGAAAGCAATTGCCACCAAGGCTCTAGAATGTCTCATCCTCCCCGCTGAAGCTATGTAGAGAGGCTCTGAGGCCTTGTGTAGATGTGCTGGCAGTGAAAGCTGCCATCTGTAGGCCAAGCATCAGGAAAATAAAGCAGGTCATCACTTGCTGAGTCACCTAGGCCACCCCTATATTCTGACCTCCCACCGGTCACTCCACCCCGACTTCACTGCAATGCAGAGGATGGGTGTGAAATTCACACGCTTCCTTAGGGTTACCCTGACCTGGCCCATCAGCTTACTGGACAGGTTAGACAAAGGTGCTGCTGATCTCCAGCCAAATCTAGTCACTCTTTGTAACTGATACTGACTTAGCTGTCAAAACACATCTGAACAGATTGGCAAAGACTAAAAAGTTGGATAAGAGATGGAGTTGGCGAGGCTGTGAGGAAACAGTCGCTCTCCTAGTTAGCTGGTAAGATTGATCCAACCACTATGGCAAGTACCACCAAAATCACAAATGTACATGAATTTTGACCCAACAATTCCACCTCTAGGAGTTTATTCTATTTTGTTTTTTTTTCAGGACAGGGTCTCCCTCTGTTGCCCAGGCGAGAGCACAGTGGTGCAGTAATACAATCACAGCTCACTGCAGCCTTGACCTTCCAGGCTCAGGTGATTCTCCCAGCTCAGTCTCCAGGGTAGCTGGGACAACAGGCATGTGCCATCATGCCCAGCTCATTTTTGGTTTTTTTTTTTTAGAGATAGGGTTTTGTCATGTTGCTCAGGCTGATCTCAAACTCTTGGGCTCAAGTGATGCCTTAGCCTTCCAAAGTACTGGATTACAGGCATGAGCCACCATGCCTGGGCTTTAGGAACATATTCTATTGATAAGCCTATCCATGTGCCAAACAAGGTATGTGCACAAGGTCACTCATTATAGCACTGTCATAGCAAAATATTGACAATGGCTCATTATGAAGGACTGACAGAATTACAGGATAATCACACAATGGAATATTATATGGCTGTAAAAAAGGAAACAAGATCCTCTTTACCTACTAATGGGGACTAATCTCTAAGATATGTTAATAAGTGAAAAAGCAAGGTATAAAACAACATGTGTAATGTGCTCTTATTTGTGTAAAAATATTCAAAACTAATGTGTGTGTTTGTCAATGCATAAAACACGGCTAAAAGAACACACAAAAACCATTAACATTGCTTGACTCTGGGGAGGAAAACTATGTGACTGGAATTAGGGACATATAGAGCTTTTTATTAGGTATCTTTTTGCTTATTTATTTCAATTATTTTAAGAGACAGGGTCTCACTCTGTCACTCAGGCTAGAGTGCAGAGGTGCTATATCACAGCTCACTGCAGCCTTGAACTCCTGTCCTCAAGTGATCCTCCTGCCTCAGTTGCCTGAGTAGCTAGGAACTACAGGTATATGCCATTATGCTCTACTAATTAAGAAAATTTTTTTTTTTAATTTTAAATTGAGATAGGGTCTTGCTATGTGGCCCAGGCTGGTTGTCTTTTTTCTTTTTTTCTTTTTTCTTTTTTTTTTTTTGAGATGGAGTCTCGCTCTGTCACCCAGGCTGGAGTGCAATGGCGCGAACTCAGCTCACTGCAAGTTCCCCCTCCCAGGTTCACGCCATTCTCCTACCTCAGCCTCCTGAGTAGCTGGGACTACAGGCACCTGCCACCATGTCAGGCTAATTTTTGTATTTTTAGTAGAGATGGGGTTTCACCATGTTGGTCAGGCTGGTCTTGAACTCTGGACCTCAAGCTGTCCTCTGCCTTGACCTCTGAAAATGCTGGGGTTACAGGCATGAGGCATTGTGACCAGCTACCATGCATCTTTCATATCTTTTAAATTTGGAGCCATGTGAATGCCTTTCCCGGTAGAAACAGAATTAAAATGTGAAAAATGGCAAGCTCACAAACAATACCAAACCACACAGAAACAAAGTCGAGGTCCACATCCGAGGATAAGCACTCCTGGCCTCGGCATCCCAAGTTCTCCAGCCATGGCGGCTGATTTCCATCACGACACAGTTTAGGGTTTAGCTTTCCTCCCCTCAGCTTCCCACCTGGGAGGGGTCGAGAAGGCATGGGAAGCAGTGGTACCAGCTTGGCATCAAGCACTTACCTGCTCCTTCTCTGAATATGGGTTGTTGAGGATGACAGGCACATTGCCCTTCCCCCATAGGTCATTGAAGACTCGGTCGTTCTCCACACCGAGGGGCAGAGGTTTGTGTGATTTGCCGTCCAAATCTCTGAAAGGCAAGGTGGGGCAGGTGAGGAAGGGGACATCAGGAGGGACTGCTAGTTGCTTTGATCTGGAAGTCCTGAGTCTGCACAGAACCTCAGTGGCTCACTCACATAACTCATTATGAGCCAGCAGGCTTTGGGTACCCAGCCCGCTGCTTCATAAAGATCGACAGTGACACGTGGGAAGGCAGTTCCGGGTGTCAATCACAAAGGGAGCGCATCCAAGGGGACTTTGACAGCTGGCATATCCCTATCTTTGTGGACATCATTTCAGGATGGCAAGGAGAAGGATTTTGCCTGTCCCTCTCCCTTCTTCATTCCATGGATCTGGGAACACAGGAGGCCTGTTTCCTAGTAATAGTCCATGTACCATGAACCCCTGGACAACTTAATGCTCATGACACCTACCAGTGGAAAAAGTAGGAGGCAGGAAGGATAGAAAGGTCCTGTGGGCTTTGGGTAATAAGTTATTCTGACCCTAAGACTTTTGGCTTTGAACAATAGCAGCTCAGGACAAACAGAATGATTTGGAAAATAAAGGGAACATAATGACAAAAATAATAATACTATTAATAAGGACAGATAGCATTTATAAAGCACTTACTATGTGCCAAGCACTTTACATGTGGGTTTTTAAAAATTATTATTTTATTTATATTAGACACAGGTTCTCCCTGTGCTGGCCAGGCTGATTTCTAACTCCTAGGCTCAAGCAATGCCCCTGCCTCAGCCTCCCAAAGTGCTGGGATTACAAGCGTGAGCCACCATGCCTGGCCATGTGTTTTAGTGCATTTAACTCTCGTGACAACCCTTTGAGACAGGAGTGACTGTTTTTTTTTTTTTTTCGCAGCCTTGTCCTGTCATCCCAGCTGGAATACAGTGGCACAATCACAGCTCACTGTAGCCTTGATCTCCTGGATTCAAGTGATCCTCCTGCCTCAGCCTTCTGAGTAGCTGGGACTACAAGGGTGTACCACCACGTCTGGCTAACTTTTTACATTTTTTGTAGAGATGGGGTCTCACTATGTTGCCCAGGCTGGTCTCGAACTCCGTGGTTCAAGTGGTCCTCCCACCCCAGCCTCCCAAAGTGCTGGGATTACAGGTGTGAGCCACTAAGCCTGTCCAGGAATGATTGTTAATCAGCATTTTACGGATGGGGTAAGGGAGACAGAGAGAAGCTAAGTTGCTCAAGGTCACACAGTAGCAAAGCCTAGTATTCCAGCCTGCTCATCACATCCATTCTAAAGTAGGGGTTGTCACTGTCATCATCATCACCACCACCATCACCATCATCTTTATCACCACCACTACCACAGTCATCACCATAGCCACCATCATTCTCATTGTTACCATCATCATTATTGTAATCATCATCATCTAACTTGCCTCATCAGCCTCCACCATAATCACCATCACCATCCTCATCACCATAATCACCCTCATCATTATCATCATCAACCTCATCATACCCTCATCTTCATGATCAGTGCCATCACCTTCATTAGCAGCATCACCATTACCACCATCCTCTTCCTCCTCCTCGGCATCATGACCACACCAGCATCTTCATGACCACCAGCATCACTCTCACAATCATCACATGAGGAAACTATAGTTCAGAGTGGTTAAGTCACTAGCCTAAGTCACACAGCTAGTGATGGTGGATTCAAACCCAGGCTTGTTCTGGATGCTAGAGCCTGACATTTTGTGGCGACAGTCTTGCTCTGTTATCCAGGCTGGAGTGCAGTGGTGTGATCCTAGCTCACTGCAGCCTTGACCTCCTAGGCTCGAGCGATCCTCCCACCTCTGCCTCTCCAGTAGCTGGGACTACAGGCGTGCATCACCCTACCTGGCAATGTTGTAAATTTTTTGTACAGGCAGGGTCTCACTGTGTTGTGCAGGCTGGTCTCAAACTCCCAAACTCAAGTGATCCTCTTGCCTCGGCCTCCCAAAGTGCTGGGATTACAGGTATGAGCCACCAGGCCTGGCCAGAATCTGACTTCTTACTCACTAAGTTTTCTTGGCTTCCTGTCCCTGAACTCTAACAGGCTCAGGATGAGATGATCTCAGCTAGGTTCCACAAGCTGGCCACCCTCTGAGATGGAGATAGGAGTGGGCACCAAAATCCAGATGGCATCATCAGACCTGTCTTACTCTCTGAGTCCTTCTACTCTCCAAGTACTGCCCTCCTACTTCCCAACAGCCTTTCTCCTTTTGGCTCTCCTATCCAATTTGACTCTGACCATGGCCTCTGTGTCTAACTGGGCAATGCAGCTTGCCCTGTGGCTCATCTTGGTTTGGGTCCCAGCATTAAGACTGGCTGTTGTCTTGCCTTCTGTTCTATGTTCCTAGCTTTGGGGACTCCTCCATTCCCCAATCTGGTACAATGACAGTCATCTTGGATGAACCAGAAGCCACGGTCCAAGCTCTGAGAGCGAGACCTCCAGTGACCCCCCGAGCAGCTCCCTCTGGGCCACCCAGATGCCCTGCCTGCAGTGTTTCACGTCGTCCCTGAGGCTCACGTCAAAGCCACTTCCGCTCTTCTGCCTGGAGAGGTTTGCAATTCGTCAGAGGGAACATTCTGTTTCACCCTCTTTAAAATGTCACCAAAACATACCCAGAGTGGCTCTTGATTACAGGCATTTCCCAAGTTAATGGTTACCTACATGATCATAAACAGAAGTATCGTCTGTTGAGAGTGCTGCTCTAAATGTCACTCAGTTCCCTTTCAGCTCTGAAACTACTGATCCTATATCACATGACCATAAGTGAGGATTCAGCAGAGAAGGGAGGAGGTTAATGTATTTGGAGCCTCTATAACATTCCGGGTACTTGCACAGAAGTTATTTCATTTAATTTCAACAGACATTAAAAGTCCCCATTTTACACACGAAAAAACTGAACCCAGAGGGGTATGTAAGTTTCCCAAGGCCTCATCGTCAGCATATAGTACAGCTGGGATTTGAAACTAGGTGTGACTGATGAGCTGCCAAGATCTTTCCTTTTTTATTTTATTTATTTTATTTTTTGAGACAGAGTCTCACTCTGTTACCCAGGCTGGAGTGCAGTGGCGTGATCTCGGCTCACTGCAACCTCTGCCTCCCAGGTTCAAGCGATTCTCCTGCCTCAGCCTCCCACATAGCTGGGATTACAGGCACACACCACCACGCCCAGCTAATTTTTGTTTTTTTTAGTAGAGATTGGGTTTCTTCACCATGTTGGCCAGGCTGGTCTCAAACCCCTGACCTCAGGTGATCTGCCTGCCTTGGCCTCCCAAAGTGCTGGGATTACAGGAGATCCTTCCTTTTTTAAAACAGAGATAGGAAAAACTGGTTAGGATGCTCACTCTAAGCCAGAGGCTACAGAGCAAGTAACCCAACATCTCCTGTGGAGTGAAGCCAATTTACAAAAATTTCAAGGTACAATTACCCAGGCAATTTGGAAATGATCACATGGGTTGTCTTATGTGCATTTGCAGAGAGAGTTTCTTTTACCATCATTCTTTTTTTTTTAATCCATTAAGACCTTCGTTTAAATAATGCAGTTGAAGTGTTTTGCCAACTAAAACTTAATTTTGGAGTCCTGTGTGACGGGCATACACATTATTATCATTATTATTATTATTATTTTTAGATGGAGTCTTGCTTGTCGCCCAGGTTGGGGTGTAGTGGCGTGATCTCGGCTCACTGTAACCTCCATTTCCCAGATTCAAGTGAGTCTCTTGCCTCAGCCTCCCTAGTAGCTGGGATTATAGGTGTGTGCCACCACGCCCAGCTAACTTTAAAATTTTTTTATTTTTATTTTTAGTAGAGACAGGGTTTCACCATGTTGGCCAGGCTGGTCTTGAACTCCTGGCCTCAAGTGATCCACCCAGGAAGGATATTTTTAATACGGGATCATGAGAAACATCCAGGTTGAACTATTTTTCTTCCCTTCACCCAGAAGCAAAATCAGAAGCAGATTTAGTTCAATTCTCAACCCACAATCTGTCAGTGATAACCAGGTCTGAAGGAAATATCTGGCTTATCACCACAAATCTGTTCAACCTGGATCCACCTGTTTGCTGGGGTTGCAGGAGCAGTGTAGCATGCTGGTTAAGGATGTGGCTGTGGATTGGGAAGAAGTGGGTTCAAGTCCTGGCTTTGCTGGTTATAAACTATGCAACTCTGGACACTTCACCTGTTTCAGACTCAGTGTACTCATCTGTTAAATAGGGTCAATAATATCTGCAATGATTAAAGGAGGTAAAGCTTATGATACTTAGCAGTGTGGCACCTGCTATCACTCTTACTGCTTATGGAGGATCAGAAAGAAATAGAGAAAGAAACTTCCAGCTCTGTGTAGAACAGTGACTATTCCTCTATGCCATCCCTGTCTAGTAGAACTTCCTGCGATGATGGAAATGTCTCATATCTGCACTATCGCATATTATAGCCGCTAGACACATGTGGCAATTGAGCATTTGAAATGAGGTTATTGTCATGGAGGAACTAAATTTTAAGTTTTATTTAACTTGGATTGATTTAAATTTAAAGAGCCAAATGTGGCTTAAGGCTATATTGTCAGACAGTGCAACCACCGGAAACCTGAAGGCGCCAAAGACTGGGAATTGAAGGCATACATGGCTCCAATCAGGGGGCATCTTTGCTGGGGGTCTATACTCAGACACTTTCTAAGCTGCCATGTCTTGTTCACGGAACCCAGGAATTCGGTAATTCTCTACTTCCCTTCCAGACTCCTACCTCCTATCATTCTTGGCCCTGATCTCTTGACTCCTCCCTCTTCCCGAGGAGCACACCGTGTCCACCCTTACCTTTATACTTAAGCTCCCTAGGTTGCTCGTTCATATTCCCTCTGCTGAGAGCCAACTCCTGCTCAGCCTTGATGGCCCACTTCATGTCCCACCTGCCCTGGGAATTTAATGAGATCAGGCATGTAAAATGCCTAGCACATAATCAGCTGGTGAATAAGTCCTTGCAGATCCTTGGGTGAGCATAGAGCAAGGATGGGGAGGAACTTGGAAGTGTCACGTTGAGATGCTCAGCCACATCTAAACCACTGAGAGTGCCTCTCCATGGGTAGTAGTACAATTTTGCCTCCCAGGGGGCACTTTGCAATATCTGGAAGCATTTTTTGGTTGTGACGACTTTGAGGATAGGGTTGCTAAACATGAGTGATGTATATTTCCACTTAGAACTAAGAAAACTGATGCCCAGAGAGATTAGGTAATTTGTCAGAGGTAACACAGCAGGCAACAAGAGCTTGCAGATGAGATGTCTCTTCATTGTTGTCCCAGCTGAGAGTCACTGTGTATAGGGCTTATGTGGAGGGCCTCTGGGAGGGCAGCATTTGGTTGGACCTCATATCTGAGAAGAACCTCAAACTTAGATGTTAGATGTTCTCTCCAAATGGGGTAGATGTGTTGAATATATTCATTCATATATAAATTTAGTAACTCTGTTGTATTATTATTATTTCGAGACAGAGTCTCACTCTGTCACCCAGGTTGGAGTGCAGTGGCACGATCTCAGCTTACTGCAAACTCCTGGGTTCAAGCGATTCTCTTGCTTCAGCCTCCTGAGTAGCTGAGATTACAGACGTGTACCACCACGCCTTGCTAATTTTTGTATTTTTAGTAGAGACAGAGTTTCACCAGGTTGGCCAGGCTGGTCTCCAGCTCCTGACCTCAAGTGATCCATCTGCCTCAACCTCCCAAAATGTTGGGATTACAGGTGTGAGCCACTGCACCTGGCCTGTTTTATTATTTATTCACTAAAAATATATTGAGAGCTCACAGAAGGAGATGGACAGGGCCTCTTTTGACTTCTGAGATGTCTGGATGGTAACTCCCCTTTAACAGAGCTCATGAGTCTTGGTCTTGCCCAGCTGCCTGGAATAATCTCAGTTTAGATTAGAGTTTCTCTACTTCCACACTACTGGTATTTGGGGCCTGATAATTTCTTGTTGCCGGGGCTGTCCTGTGGATTGGAGGATGTTTGAGCAGCATTCCTGGCCTCTGCACACTAGATGCCAGTAGCAACCCTATCCTCAAAGTCGTCACAACCAAAAAATGCTTCCAGATATTGCAAAGTGCCCCCTGGGAGGCAAAATTGTACTCCTACCCATGGAGAGGCACTCTCAGTGGTTTAGATGTGGCTGAGCATCTCAACGTGACACTTCCAAGTTCCTCCCCATCCTTGCTCTATGCTCACCCAAGGATCTGCAAGGACTTATTCACCAGCTGTCCCTTGCTCCCAGATGGAATTGACGAGCTCGCCTTCACTAAATGGCCCTCACCCACCCCTCTCAGGTGTCCTTCTCCGTCTGGAAAAGCCATCCCCCAGTAAGCCTGGCATTCTGGTGGCCAGTGTTCCCAGGGCTATCACGTGATCACATTTGGTGGTTCTCAAACTCCAGGGTGCATCCAAATCAACTGAGGGGCTTGTTAAAATTCAGATTCCTGGCCAGGCATGGTGACACATGCCTGTAATTCCAGCACTTAAGGAGGCCGAGGTGGGAGGTTCACTTGAGCCCAGGAGTTCCAGACCAGGCTGGACAATAAAGTGAGATCCTGTCTATATACAAAACAAGAAAATTAGCTGAGCGCGATGGCGCTTGCCTATAGTCGCAACTACTGGGGAAGCTGAGGCAGGAGAATCACTTGAGCCCAGGAGGCTGAGACTGCAGTGAGGTAAGGTTGCGCCACTGCACTCCAGCCTGGGCGACAGAGATAGACCCTGTCACACACACACAAATCCCCCTCAGATTTCTGAGCTCTCCTCCTAGACAGTTTGAGTAGTGGGTCTAGGAGGGAACCCTAGAATCTGCGTCATCAGAAGCACCCCAGGTGGTCCACCGACACACTGGGAGACCCATTTTGCTGGGAGCTCTCTGGCCCAGGCTCTAGCAGTGGGCAGCAAGGTTCCTTCTGGGTTAGAGATGTCAGCCTCCCTATCTCCTTCCCTTTTTTCACCACCATCCTCCTATAAGGCCAGATGTGGAGTTCTGCCTCCCTCCTGCTGAGTAGGAAGCATTTTCTATGCTTTCTGGCGAGAACAAAACTAAATTCTTTTTTCTTCCACTTCAATAGCTGGATGGTTGTACCCAAGCCAAAAGTTGCTTGTGCATCTCTAAACCTTTTGAGAATCTTTGCCAGATCCTTCCAACTGTGGCTTCCTAAGAACCAGGCCCCCCAACCTCTTGCACGGAAGGAAAAGGGGTCCTGGGCTGGATTTCCCAGGAGGTTTGAACATTGGTCGATTGGCCTGATGCTGAGCACTTACAGACCCCGAGGATCTGGGAGGGGAGCAGGTGGGCCAGGCCTGTATGCTGGGCACAGGGAGACGGGGGCTGCTGCCTGTTCCGGCCAACCAGACAAGGAGGCCGCCGAGGAGCAGCTGGTGCTGGCAGGAGGCCCTGACCACGTTTTTCAGCAGACACCACACTCTCTCTGACTCCTGCTTCTCCTGGCCCTGCACGCTCCAACAGCCTTGGTTTCTGCCTCCACCTGATCTGGAATGCTGGGAGCTGAGTAGGAAGTAGGAAGTAGGAAGACTTGGAGGCTGTGGAGGCCGGGACTGGGGTCTCCACAAAGCTTTTCTTCTAGATTTCATCATGCTTAGAGTGGGAGGAATGGGAAGTTCTTGTTAAACAGAAAAGTATGCTTTATTATTATGATTTTTAGAGACAAAGTCTCGCTGTGTCACCTAGGCTGAAGGACAGAGGCATGATCATAGCTCACTGCAGCCTCAAACTTCTGGGCTCAAGTGATCCTCCTGTCTCAGTTTCCTGAGTAGCAGGGATTACAGGCATGCACCACCATCCCTGACTAATTTTTAAATTTTTTTGTAGAGATGAGATCTTGCTATGTTGCCCAGGCTAGTTTTAAACTCCTTGGCTTAAGCAGTCCTCCTGCCTTGGCCTCCCAGTGCTGGGATTACAGGTGTGAGCCACCACACCTGGCCAAAAGTATGCTTTCAAGAGGAGGAATTCTACCATGAACGCCGCAGCTGGGAAGTGAGGAGAGGGCCTTTGGGCTCCGTCACAATCATGACTTAATTGTTAATACCAAAGGTTGGCAGGATTCTCAAACTCACGTGTCTGCAGAAGACAGGCTGGTGAGGATAATGTGAGGACTGGGCTGTCTGGATGCTGGAGGACGAGAGACCCCACAGTGGCCCCTTTCCAGCTCCTGCCACTGGTTGCCTCACAAGGATATAGACTCTGTATTAACAGTTCTTTGGAATTTTTTTTTTTAAGAGGCTGGAGACTGATTTCACCACAAATTCACTATTCCGGAAAACTGCAGGCCAAATAAACTCATGGGAGAACTGTGTGTGCTCCTCAACCTTGTTTGCAACCCTTGCCCTAATAGGATGTTTTGAGTTCCTCTCTTTGGAGGAATGTTCCAGAGAGGTGGAGTTCCTACGATCCAGGTGTGGTCTGGCCTGTGATGAGAGTACCAGCCACTGGCCCTCACACGGAACCTGAACGCTAGTTCTGGAAGAAACCTTAAGGCTCACGTGGTCCACATCTCATTTTTACGGATGGGAAAACTGATGCCCAAAGAGGTCAAAGGGCTTTCCTAAAGTACATAGCTGGTGAGTGGTAAAGTGGAAGGAGGGGCTAGAAGCAAGGTCAGTGGACTCAGTCCAGTGAGACCTCATAGGGATGGTGGCAGGGATAGCCATTGGTTAGGCCAGGGCCGGGCCAGAGCATTGCTCCATGGTGTTGGTTAGATGAGTGTGGTAGACTGGATAACAGCGCAAGGATCTCAGATCCTAATCCCTTGAACCCATATATGTTTCCTTAGATGGAGAAAGGGTCTCTGCAGATATATTGTGATGTTAAAGATCTTGAGATGGGCAGATTCCCTGGGGTTATCTCTGTGGGCCCTCAATGTAATCACATGTCTTAATAAGAGGGCTACAGAGGGAGCTCTGACTACAGAGGGGATGTCACCACGGAAGCCAGATGCTCTGTTCCTGGTTTTGAAAATGGAGGAAGGGGCCACAAGCCAAAGGATGCAAGGAACGCAGCTTTAGACCCTGGAAGAGGCAAGGAAATGAGTTCTCTTCAAGAGCCTCCAGGAAAGAACACAGTCCTGCTGATACCTTGATTTGATATCAGCCCAGGGAGACCACTTCAGACTTAAGACTGTCAGAACGATAAGGGAATAAAGGTGTATTGCTTTCAGCCACCAAGTTTGGGGTGATTTGTTATGCAGCCATAGGAAGCTGACACAATGAGTGAATGGGGGCGGAGACAGGGATGACAGTAGGGTGGTTGATGAGCCCACCCATGTGTCCAGCCTCACTACCCCCCCTCTCTCCCCCTCCACTCACTATGCTCAAGCCCTCGAACTTCCTGTCCTTTGCACATTCCCACCCGGGTCCTGTCTCAGGGCCTTTGCTCCTGCTGTGCCTTCTGCTAGGAACACCCTTTCCTAGATGTCACATGGTTGGTATCTTTGGCCTCAGTAAAAATGTTGCCTTTTCAGAAAGCCCCTTCCTGACCCCCCTATCTAATGCTCTACCACACCCCAAGCCACTTTTCTTCAAATCACTGTTTTATTTCCTTCATAGCATGTACCACTATCTAAGACGACTGCATTTGTCTACTTATTTATTTATTTATTTATTTATTTAGAGACGGAGTCTCATTCTGTTGCCCAGACTGGAGTGCAGTGGC